>NC_056730.1:737224082-737291582 GCF_019279795.1 Protopterus annectens
ATAGATATAGATACAGATACATAGATATATAGATATGTATATGCAGAGAACGAAAAAGAGAAGGCACCTTCACCATGGGCATCACTTCACTAGATGTGAGGGAAGAGGGAGTTGTTATGAACCCAGATAAAAATACTAGGAAGTCCTCTTTGCCAGTTAATGATAACTCTGCCGCTGGCACCCCACCAGTAGCCCTCCACTCCTTCACAAGGTCGGTTGCCTTGTTATGCATATGAAAGATAAAGTTAGTGGCTTTATGTTATACTTTTACTCATGTTCAGTTACGGCCTCCAAAAGTGCTGTCCTGTGCAACACAGTTCTGCCAGATGGTCACTTTTATCTGTGTGACATGTTCATGGAGTGCCTGTAGAACAATGTCATTTTCTGCCTGGGAGATGTTCTCCATCCTCTTCCTCTCCTTCTCCAGTATTCTGCACCGTAAATGTCAGGCTTGACATATGTTAAGCTGTTTGTCTGTTATTTCTATAAACCAACATCACAGTTACCCATCACAATGTCCATAGTTACTATAAATTGTGGTACACCTGACCTACAAAGACATATAGGCCACCTGTAGAGGTGCCTACCATATGGCATTATTCATTTGATTACAGATATGCCTGAATAATACACCAATGAGCAGCATACACCTTTAAAACATGCAGTTGCAGTCAAACATGATATCTGCACATGACATGTTTTGTGTGTCAGGGGTCCTACAGCAGCACACATATTCTCTCCCCAACATATCTAGATGGATACAGCTATGGCCTAGTGTACCCTGTCTGTGCTCTTTAATGGTGCATTTTATTTATTTATTTATTTTTATTTACTGGATAGTACACTGATAAAATTTGTCCAGTTTCAGGCTCATCTCACATGAAACACAGAACATTTCACAAACAAAACAAAACAAAACAAAACAAAAAATAACAGAAATGTAAGCAATAACACAATTCAGATAAATACATAAGGAAAAAAATGTGTATATACAATTCAGTGAGCAAGCCCAGTGCAATGTGCAATCAAGTAGAGGTTAGTTTCTAAAGTGGGTCAATCTTCAGCAAATCTTGAGAGAGGAGAAGAGACTCAGAAAAGAAATAGGTTAGGTGATATGTCCTGTGTTGTAGAGGGGGCATTTGGCTTAAATGACAAAATGTTTTTTCAGTTGCATTCTGAATTTGGAATAAATGTTGATTCCCTTAATATCAGTGGTATGATCTTGCCAAAGAGTAGGTGCTTGAGAGGAAAAGGCATACGCAGAACTGTAGAATTTGACTCTAGGGATAATGAGAGTTAGTGTGTCTTGTGAGTAGTGTCTTAGGTTGAACGCAGAGTGTTTTTTCATGAAGTCTAGCTGGAGGCAGAGTAAATGTGTAGAGTCAGAGTAGTTTGTACAGTTGGGATCCTTAAAGTAGGTTAGATTTTTGTTTTACAGGTAGTCATTTGACATTTTTAGGGTGGTAGAGTAATGGTCAGAAAGAGGTGAGTTTATAATGAATCGGCAGATGTTGTTAGAGATATTCTGGTGGGTGGTAATGTTTTTCTTGGAGTCAGAAGCAAATTGGAGGCCCATATAAGTTGACAAAGGAGGACTCCTTTGCCAGTGGTTACTCTGGCTGTTTAGGATAGAAAAGGGGAGATATTTTTGGCCCAGAAGAGGAAGGAGTTTATTTTGTCTCTCACTGTGTCTATGTGGAAATGGAAGTTTAGTGATTGATCAAGCCATAGTCCTAGGTATTTGAAGGTGGAAATTATCTCTATGGAATGGGTCTATAAGGCAAAGATAGTTTAAGAGTCAGGTGCTTGGTGAATTTTCTGTGGAGTTCCAAAAGCATAGTTTTGGTCTTGGTAGGTTTGAGAAGTAGTTTATGGTTTATGAGCCATTGGTAGAGCACATGTAAGTCAGACTGAAGTTAGGATTGAATGTTGCTGTGAAAGTGACCTGATCTGTAAATGATCATGTCATTAGCACAGAGGATGAGTAGGGGATGGGGGAGGATACAAGAAAGTTTGTTGAAGAATATGGAGAAGAGGATGGCAGCAAGAATCAATCTTTATGGTACACCTTTGGTAATAGGTACAAATTTTGATTGGGAATCCTGTTTTAACTCTGTAGTGTCTGTTAGTGCAGATATTTTAAAACCAGGGATTGTCATTTGTACTGATACCAATTTTAATTAATTTGTTTTAGAGAAGGTAGTGGTCAGTGTGGTCAAATTCCTTTGTCATGTCTAAAAATAGGGCACCTCTAAGGAGGTCGCTATCAGAGTTTAATGGGATGTCATCAGTTATGGATCAAAGTGCTGTCATGGTACTGCATTCAGTCCAGAATTCATGTTGTTGGAAGGAGAACAGGTGCTACTGCTGGATACAGAGGGAGTAGGCTGTCTTTTCAAGAAGTTTGCCCAGAACTGGAAGGATGGCTATTGGAGAGAAGTGAAAGGTATATTTTTGATTAGTCTGAATTGGGAAGGGTTTAATGGAGCAGTTTACCAAATCTGTGGCATAATGTTTTGTGTGAGACATAGATTATATGTGTGGGTGAGAGGATGGCATTGATGCTCTCTGCAGTGATATATGAAACAGGGATTTATGCTGTCACATCTAGAAGCTGTGTCTGTGGAAATATTTTCAAGTATAATAGAGATGTCTTTGTGATATATGAATTTGAAGAGGAAGAGGGGGTTGAATGGTGGTGGGGTCGGCAATGCTTGATCTCTGGGAGGTGTGGAGTTTTGATGGGAGATTGCTAAATTCTTTAAGGAAATCTTCTGGAGAAAGTTGAACTGCACCACACTGAATGATGTTTTTAGACAGGATATTATGAGGAGTTATTTTCTGTAAGCAGATAATACACTTTCCAAAAGTGTTTGGGGGAATGTAAGATAGTAATGTTTCTTTGGTGATTTCTTTTATGCCTTCTGATGGACTTAATTATTTATTGAGTAATTCTGCAGCCTGTAAACATACTTATGAATAGTCAGCAAGCGAGTGGTAGTAGTCCAGGGGTGGTTTCTGCAGCTATACTTGTTTCATGCAACTAAGCTAAGTGCATTTCTGGGTTCCCATGTAAGATTATTATAGCAGGTAAATATACAGTGATGTAGGCAATATAGAGGTTCAACATTTTGTCCATCAGTATGTGTCCATAGTTTAGAAGTAGCCTCAGACACTTCACAATGCTCAGTTACACATAGAGCGCAGGTTCTTGTAAGATTAATGTCACGGTTGCTATCATATTCTTTGAGCCTGCGTGTTGTTTTGTTTTAAATTAATGAAAACGTAAGGGAAATAAGAGAGAAATAGAAGATAGATGGGAAAGGAAATGAGGAATTTTGCTGCTTGTACAAGCACAGCAGCTTAGTCATTGTAAAGCTGCTAAGCAGCATGCCTTGAGTGAGAGTTGCTGCCAATTCCTATTGAAATAATGGAATCAGCATGGCATATATTTTTTGACTTTGTTATAAAGTTTGGTAGACAAAATACTATTTCTTTAGTCTGCAAAGTGATATTCTGCCTGTTAATATAACATTTTGTGAGTGAGTATAGCACACAAGCCACTGAGAAGCAAAGTCTGATAAAATCTCTAAGGCTGGTAAGCTTTTCTGATCTCAGTTTTCTGGTAGTGAAGTACATGCCTTGCAACCATTTTTTTTGTGGCCAGGGATAGCACTATCATGGTAGGGGCTCTGAGTGAGAAGAAATAAAATAGGAGGAGGAACTTGCTAAAAAATACAGGTAACATATGTAGTGCCTTCAGCTGGAGGCCTTCTAATGTCCATAGGATACAGCAAGGGGCAAGTGTGTGTGTGTGTGTGTGTGTGTGTGTGTGTGTGTGTGTGTGAATGCAAGCAAGCGGCAAGTGTGTGTGTGTGTGTGTGTGTATGTGACCTAAAAGCAAGGGGGCAAGTGTGTGTGTGTGACCGCAAGCAAGGGGGCAATTGTGTGTGTGACACCGCAAGCAAGGGGGCAATTGTGTGTTTGACCGCAAGCAAGGGGCAATTGTGTGTGTGTGTTTGACCACAAGCAAGGGGGCAATTGTGTGTGTATGAGACTGAAAGCAAGGGGGCAATTGTGTGTGTGTGAGACTGCAAGCAAGGGGGCAATTGTGTGTGTGTGAGACTGCAAGCAAGGGGGCAATTGTGTGTGTGTGTGAGACTGCAAGCAAGGGGCAATTGTGTGCGTGTGAGACTGCAAGCAAGGGGGCAATTGTGTGCTTGTGAGACTGCAAGCAAGGGGGCAATTGTGTGCGTGTGAGACTGCAAGCAAGGGGGCAAGTGTGTGTGTGTGAGACTGCAAGCAAGGGGGCAAGTGTGTGTGTGAGACTGCAAGCAAGGGGGCAAGTGTGTGAGACTGCAAACAAGGGGGCAAATGTGTGTGAGACTGCAAGCAAGGGCCACGTGTGTGTGTGTGTGTGTGTGTGTGTGTGTGTGTGTGTGTGTGACTGCAAGCAAGGGGGAAATTTTGCCTCTTTCAAGATTTCTTGTGCTGTGAAGTTCATAGATACAACTGATTGAGTAGATTTTACAGGGAGCTGAGAGATGCAGGGCTGCAACAATTATCAGTGCTGCTTATGTCTGCTTGCTTTGCTAATATCACAACAGGTTGTTTGCTTTTGATGCAGAAGGCTGTGGTTTCTACTCACATAGATGCATTTGTGAAACTGTACTGCATTGCAAATGGGGTGGATGATGCACTCCTTTCTGGTGAAGAAGATTGTCATCCATTCCCTACTGCAGTATTACCAGCTTATTGTTCTTGTATAAGATAAGTAAATTATTCAAAAAGGGCAACTGTGGCATTATTTGTTGATGACATGACATCTAATTTTTGGCTAGCAGCAACCGCTTCATTAGTTACAGATCGCTTTAATGTGGAATTATTTACAGGACGTTTACTGCTTCAGAAATTGTGCGTATGTACTGATACTGGTGGACTGTAGAAGTCTGACTACACTTGTGATGGAAATATTCAGAATTGGGCAGTATTGTCATTATTGGTTCATGCATTTTGCTGCACTGTTTTCAGGAAAAATGTTTGAAACAGTAAATATAAAACACCCACTAAAACTGGACTGCATTGTACAAGGAATATAATTATATACAATCAGGAAGGTGTATTCAACAACATGTGCATTTCTCGTGTGCAAAGGGTCTGAGAATTTTAAAATATCACTAACTGAAAGTGAAACTTAGACTGCCACTGGCTACATGTGTTATCTTTGAATGCCTGTTTCAGTGCTGTTGCAATGTCCAGATTCTGACTGCAAGCAAGGTCGAAGTGTGTGTGTGTGTGTCCGCAAGGGGGCAAGTGTGTGTGTGTGTGTGTGTGTGTGTGTGTGTGTGTGTGTCCGCAAGGGGGCAAGCATGTGTGTGTGACTGCAAGCAAGGGGGAAATAGTGTGCATGTGTGTGTGACTGCAAGCAAGGGTGCAATAGTGTGTGTGTGTGACTGCATGCAAGGGGCAAGAGTGTGTGACTGCAAGCAAGGGGCAAGAGTGTGTGACTGCAAGCAAGGGGGGCAAGAGTGTGTGGGGACTGCAAGCAAGGGGGCAAGAGTGTGTGTGTGACTACAAGCAAGGGGGCAAGAGTGCGTGTGTGTGACTGCAAGCAGGGGGGCAAGAGTGTGTGTGTGTGACTGCAAGCAAAGCAGTAAGATTGTGTGTGTGTGTGACTGCAAGCAAGGGGGCAAGAGTGTGTGTGACTGCAAGCAAGGCTTCTTATTTTTGGATTGTTAGTCTCAATTTTTGTGGTTTTCAGTCAAACTCTTTCGGAATAAAGTCACTAAATGAGACACTGAGTTTCTGCCTTCATAACCTTCAGAAAAATGCATGCTAAAGCAAGACCTGTTATTCGATCAGCTCTCTCAGTTTATACAAGATCAATTTTTTGTACTGTTTTGATGTCCCCCCACATATATTTTGCCTTGTCCAGATTTCCTGCATTAACAGGTTGCTAGGTACATGCAAATAAATTGCTTTTTTATAATTAGGCATATCCCAACCTCTCAACTGTCCCTGAACTTGGCTCAAAATGTTGCTCTTCCCCTAATAATCCCTCCCCAGAAATTGCTATTTTGGAAGAAAACATGGAGGGTTTACCATTAACTGTAATAATCCAGTTAGGGATAACTTTCATTTCATAAATGCATGTTTTTTTTATTTTGTCAGATGCTCAAGTTAGTAGTACTAATATTAAAAGGAGCCCCTTCTTTGACAGGTTACCAGCTGTATTGTGTGGCTATTATCTTTTTGAATCAAATTTTTTTTTTTTTTTTTTTTGGGACAATTGCTGCCAAATCATTAGAGACTGAAGAATGAAATCAATGACAGACATTTAAGTTTCAGATTTCATACCCTTTTGAAAATTCATACTAATGCAAGACCTACTATTTCATAATCTTTCCTAATTTGATAGGAGCAATAATCCTACTTCTATTTATTTATTTATTTTATTTATTTATTTATATTTGTTGACCGGGAGTGTCAGACTGGACGTAGGTCTATTTTCAGCGTAGGCCCGGGGAGGAAAGCTCCACAGTAAAATAGACAGTAGTTACATTGGATTATAATGATTTACAATTTAACATAGCACTTACTTACAACATATTTACAGATGAAGAACATAGTACATCAATAGACAAATAGAATCTTTATCTGTGAAGAACATAACAGACATTAACAAATGTTACAATGAGAAGTTCCTGCTGTATAATAAGTACTAGGCTTATGAGCATCTGAGCTTGCTATAATCAAGGTAGTTAGTGGAGTGGAAAGAAAGGTAGTGGTTGGATGGGGTGGATGATATTAGACTGGGAGTTGCAAGGGCATAGCCAGCATGTTTTTATTTGTGCTTTTAATAAAGTTTTGAAGTGGGTGCATGATGGTACGGAGGTAATTGTGGGTGGGAGTGAGTTCCATAATTTGGCTATGGCGCAAAAGAATAGTGCTTCACCAGCAGAGTTATTGGCTTTAGTGATCTGCAAGTGATTTTTGTTGCTGGATCTTAGTGGTCTGGTGGTGCGATTAGGGTTGGAGTAGATTCTGGAGGGATGGGACATTTAGTGGATGGTTTACTAGTTTGTGGGCGAGTGAGAGTTGATACCACTGAAGCAGGTGAGGGAGTTCAAGCCAGCCCAGTTCAGCAAGTGAGAGACAGTGGTGACTACGGTAGGATGCCCCTGTGGCGAATTTGGCGATTTTTGTTGTAGCAGGTCTCTAGCTTGTTTAGACCACATTGCCTTAGGTTGGTATATATTGGAGAGGCATAAAGTAGGGTGGAGATAAGGTGGGAATTTGCTTTTGAAATCTTTGCTGCTTTGGTGAGAAATTGCTCTTTTCTGTATAATGCTCCTAGTTTTTTGTGGACTTTTTTTATGGTCATGGATATGTGAATGCCAAATATTAGTTTATTTTCTGTTTCCACTCCTAGCAATTTGGTGTGTTCAGTTGGGTATATAGTGGTGTTGTCTTTTGCTGTGATGTTAAAGTGAGAGTTGTTTTGAGTATGTTTGGTGGGTTGGAAGATGAGTAGTTTAGTTCTGTTTGGGTTGAGTATTAATTGGGCATCGGATAACCATGTTTCAACAGAGGAAAAGGCTTCCTGTGTGACTTTTTGCAGTTTCGGTAGGGACTGGGCTAAGCAGATGATGGTTGAGTCATCTGCATATTGTAAGAGTGTGCCATGTTTGGTGGCAGAGGCTAGATTATTGGTGTAAACAGAGAAGAGTAGGGGTCCAAGGATGGATCCTTGGGGAACCCCTATGGAGACAGGTAGTTGGGGAGATGTCATTCTGCCATACAACAGATTGTTGGCGGTCAGACAGGTAAATCTAAAACCAGTTGGTGACTGATTGTGAGAAGGATAGGTTATTGAGGACAGAGATAAGTTGTTTGTGTGGGACCATGTCAATTGCTTTAGATAGGTCTAGGAAAGTAGCAGAGGAGAGATAGCCATTGTTTTTATGCTGAAGGATAGTGTTAGTAAAGGAGAGTAAGGCAGTGGTGGTGCTATGGTTTGGTCAGAAACCATGCTGAGTACTGGAAAGGAGGTTGTTAGTAAGGAGGTAGTCTGAGACCGGAGAGTGTATGCGTCTCTCTAGTATTTTGGAGAGTGGAGAGAGAATAGCTACGGGCAGTAATTGGTTGGGGTGGATGTCTCCACTTAGGGCTAGTTTTGATATGCATGAGATTATTAGTTTTCTCAGTTTTTGAATGTGTTTGTTTATAAGGGAAACTTTATGATTGTGCTCTGTGGGTACTAGGTATGGTGGGAGGGTTACTATGTTAAGTTGTAGGGCTGCTTTATGTTTGAGTAATATAGTTGGTAGAATATGTGGCGGGTGCATAGGGATGGTTCTTGAGCTGGTGGGTGGGGAGTTGAGTGTGGGTGAGACACGAGTGGTGGTGTGAGTAGTAGTACAGTGGTAGTGGTTGAGTGGGGGAATGATGGAGCTTTAGTAGGATGTAAGATATGCAAGGAGAGTGCATGCAGTGAGCATAGGTAAGGTATGCTAGTACATGTTAGTTGAGGAGGTGTGATAGTAGTGGGAAGATGGAGGAGGTAGTGTTGGGTTAGAGCTGTGGTTGGCTATTGGAAAGATGGGAGGGGTTTTGAGCCCAATAAAGGTGGGACCACCTGGGGCGGGAGGGAATAGGGGGGCAGGGTGGGGAGCAAAGTGGGTAGAAACCCTGTTAGTTGCTCGTATGAGGGGGCTGGAAACAATTACAAAGCAAAGGCAAGTATGTGTTAAGAAACAATCACAATTGACCAAGGACTGCTCTGAAACTAAGTCATTTCTTAATTTCTCAGGTGGAAAAACAGGATAACCTTGTATCAGTAGGCTACTGTGGTCATAGTTTAAATTTACAAACACACAGTATTGATGAGTTATGGCGGATACTATTTGCTAACAGAAGGGAATAAGAGAAAGTGGAATGTGTGTGTGTGTGTGTGTGTGTGTGTGTGTGTGTGTGTGTGTGTGTGTGTGTGTGTGTGTGTGTGTGTGTGTGTGTGTGTGTGTGTGTGTGTGTGTGTGTGTGGTGGGGGGGGGGCTGCTTACAAGCCACAGCAGAGTGCTCTCCAGGGGAAAATTAATATTGGCTCAAACAGGTTGACACATACTCAAAGTTAACTGTAGCTGTTTGCAGACAGTTCAGACCCGGACTGCGCTTTTCCGTTTGTGCCTTTGTCCCACTTCTATGTATGGCTTTGTCCTAATTTCTTGCGCTGAGGTTCATAGGTATTTCAGGATCAATTTATCCTTGCTTTTGAACCAGATTTCTCTGCTTGGTTAGAACACTGCTATAAAATGTAAAAATAAAATCTAAATCATTGTAGACTTGCAGTGTGTGTGTCTGTGTGTGTGTATGCACTACCATAATTTTTTTTAAAATATTGACTCAAAAAAGCATGTGGGTGCTTTCATGCAAGTCTGAAATATTTCAAGTTTATAGTGCATCATTTGTTAGCTATTTAAACAGGAAGGGAAAATAAGTGGCAGATTGCTTTGCAAAGCAGGGATTATTGCCAGTGCTATGTAGCTTGGTTTTAAATTTGACAGGAGTAGTGCAACAAAAAAAGTCTCCCACTGTAAGGAGGAAAAGGCTGACAAGCAAACAGTACATTACTCTGGTCACCTGCTGTGACGAGCTGTCAATCACATGCAGATAATGGGTCAAATTACCCTTGACTCTTTGACAGCTAGGGAAGGTAGGTGTGAAGTGGGAGGGGAGATTCCTTGAAGAGCTAGATTTCAGCCTTCACAAAAGAAAGCAATTTAGCATTTCTAAGATGAAAGAGCTAGAAAATGCACCTTTCAGTTCTGTTCTGTAGCATTTGCACTGCTTGTGTTTTAAGTGGTCATTGAAAAAGGATAACATTTTAGCCAAAAGTAGGGGATTTTAATACTGCAGTGAATGCCTGTTAAGTCAATGAAGTGACAGCAGCTTAAGGCAAAACGTGGCAGATCTGATGCAATTTTTTGGAGACAAATAATGCATTCTGGGATACTTAGAGGCAGAGTAAACAGTCTGAATTTTTTCAATATGCCAGACCCCATGTGGTCAGAGTCAGAAATTGCATCTAAAAATATCTAAAAAGCTCAAAATAGTCTCAGAGTGCTATTAAAATGTAGGAAACATCAAACCATGATGAAATTAATATGTTTTTTGAGTCTGAGGGCACGGTTGTCCTTTAACTAGGTTATGCAAGACTATATGGGAGGTACTGTTGTCAGTTATGGAGTTCTGTTTCCATTTCTGCCATGCTTCATCCCTAAGAGTTAAAAAGATGTTTTACTTCACTGGATAGACATTCAATTTTGGTGGGTTTATAAACCTGTGGATGAGTAGAAAGAATTTGCCTTGCAGCTGGAGTAGAATGTTGTTTAGAGTTATAGCTGCTGTCTTAGGGCCAAGTAAGGAGACTATATGGTTCTGCTTGTGGGGTTATAAGTTTGTCTATAGCTGTGCTACTCTGGTTTCTTTTTTTTTCAAAAACATTACGCACTAGTAATAGGTGACTCTATAGTCAGGCACACTAACATCCCACTCACTAGGCTGGACAAGCAGAAGGTTACTGTTAGCTGCCTGTCAGGAGCCAGAATCTGCCACATAACAGAAGCACTCAAGTCACTCCAGAACAAGTACAAATATGACTCTGTCATTGTTCATGTTGGTGTTGATGTACCTCCCTGAACTACATGAAAAGAGACATGGAAGAGCTCTCTGATCATGTAGCCCAGGATGCTATGACCCTGACCCTGAGTAGCATCCTGCCATCACCAAGAATGATACCTCAGTATAAAGAAAAAATAATCAATTTGAACAATTGGCTAAGCTTCTGGTGTCATTCAAAGGGATCCAGTGTCTGTCAGCCTGGGACGACATGCTTGACAAGCCACGTTGCTTCGCAAGAGATGGCTTGCACCTGTCATCCTCAGGCTTTCGAATACTGGTCAAGGCTCTTACTGCCCCCATAGTGCCTTTTCTAGGCAAGGCTCAAAAGTCAAACCCACTTCTGTAAACAGCACAATTAACAAAAAACTGAGGGTTATGATACTCAACACCAGGAGTTTAAATCTCAAAATGCACACGCTCGAAGCACTCCTCAGTATGGAGAACGTTGACATCTGTGTAGTACCTGAAACCTGGTTCAAGGCTCCAGAGAGCACCCCAACACTGCTGGGCTACAACTCATACCACACGTTTCGGCCACAGAACACGGACCGAAACACAAAAGGAGGGGGTGTATCCATATTCATCAAGGATACCTACACCTCCAGGTTAGTGGCGCAGCATGATACCTCTGACATCATCCATGTGCAACTAACATTGGGCAAATCTGCAATGCAAATTGTAGCCTGCTATAGATCACTCTCTATGACCCAGGACCACCACTCCACCTTTCTGGAGACACTGGAAAACATGAAGGTCCTACCAAACACCCTGATATTGGGCGATTTCAATTACCCTACCATTAACTGGGAAAACTACAAACTCCCAGCCCCAGCGCTTCCTGAAATTCATCAACTCAAATGCCCTGGATCAGCTGGTAAACTCCCCTACCAGAGGTGAAAACATACTGGACCTGGTCATCACAAACATGGGCGACAGGTGTTCCACACCAGAGGTTGACCCATCACTGGTTAGATCAGACCATAACCTAATCACTCTGGATGTCCACACCCCACTACCACCCCCAACTAAGGAAACCACAGTAAAATCTTTTCTAAAGCAAACTTCACCTTACTTAAAACAGAGGCGGTAAGTTTCACAGCCCCTACACTAAAGGATAACGCTGCCCAAGATGCAGAAACCTTTACAAATGCACACTATGAGCACCTACAAGGATGCATGCGTCATGCCAACCCTAGCAAAACCAAGACTCACTCCTCTAAGAGAAGGAAACCAGTCTAGTGGACCCCTGCCATAAACAGTCTATACAATAGAAGGAGGAAACTAGTTCAGAAAAAAAGCAAATCCCAAGAAGGAAAGACATCCCTGATCAGTATCAGTAAGAAACTAAGGTCCCTCATAAAGTCATCCAAGGCTAACTTTGAAAGAAAAATAACCAAGGATTCAAAAGATAACCACAAAGCCTTATTTAGCTATGTTAAGAATCTAAGTGGCAACTCGCAGATATGCACTGAACTAGTGCAAAATAACACAAAATAACTGAACCTACTGATATTGCCAACATCCTGGCAGATAGATTTAGTGCAAACTTCACCTCCCTCTCACCCCCAAAAGGGCTCACAGCAATACTGGAAAAGTGTAGTGCCCTGGAAATCACAGATGCACAGGTGAAAATAGCCCTTTCAAAAGGAAAAAACACAGCATCAATGGGGCCAGATGTTGGCCCAGGCTGCATCTTGCACGAACTACAAAACAAACTCACCCCCCCCCACCTTAACACGTTGTTCAACCTCAGCTTCTCCACAGGCTATGTGCCCATAGAATGGCGCACAGCAATGGTTATTCCACTCCACAAAGGAGGGGCCACAACTGACCCTGGTAACTATCACTCCATAAGCCTGACTAGCCTGGTCGGCAAGGCTATGGAGCGCATCATCATGGAACTCATTAACAAAGACATTGGGAACCTCCAAACACTTGACCTGAGCCAGTTTGGCTTTGTTAAGGGCAGATCATGCCTACTAAACCTGGCTGACTTCTTCAAGACAGTCACCAAGGCCATAGACGAGGAAAAGGTTGTTCACACAGCCTGCCTTGACCTCACCAAGGCTTTTGATACCATTCCCCACTCGGGTATTACAGAAAAACTCACCAGCCTGAACATAAACCCCTACATCACGAGATGGGTTGCCAACTGGCTTACAGACAGAAATCACACAGTATGAATAGCGGGCTCCAGGTCCAACTCTAAACCAGTCACAAGTGGTGTCCCGCAAGGCTTAGTCCTGGGACCCCCACTGTTCAGCATATACTTCTCAGAAGTACATGCAAACACAGGAGGACTATGGCTAACCAAGTTTGCTAATGACTGCAAACTGGTAGCCATAAATGACTCTCTGGCTGACACAGACATCCTCCAAAAGGGCCTTACTGAGACGGACACCTGGTGTCAAAGTCATGGCCTCATGCTAAATGCCAAAAAAATGCATAGCCATCCCATTTAGGAAAAACAAAACACCCACCAATTACCACATAGGTGGCAGCCCCCTTAATACAGAAGAGATAATAAGAGATCTGGGGACCCAGGTAGACAATAATCTCTCCTTTGACAATCATATTGCCAAAGTAGTTAGGAAATCATTTTATGTGGCCCATCTAATTACTAAAGGGTTTGCATTTAGAAATAAAGAGGTTATAGTTCCCCTCTACTTATCACTCATCAGACCCATCATAGAGTACAATGTCCCATTTGGGATGTACCTCAAAGACACTTCCAACAGCTGGAGAGACCACAAAAGTACCTCACCAAGAGGATTACTGGCCTCAAGCATATGTCCTATGCAGCCCGACTGAAAAAACTCTGGCTGTACTCAGTGGTGATCTCTGCCTGACTTACAAAGCCATGTCCTACTCAGAATTGATGGACATGCTCCACCTAAAGAAATCCAAGTCACTGCGAGCCATGCACTCTAGTGAGCTAAACCTTGCCACAACAGTAAATAGAGCATGCTAGAGGGATAGATTCCTGTCACAGAGACTCCCCATGCTTTGGAACAAAATTCTAAACTACATTAGTCAGAGACCCTCACTATCACTCTTCAAGAGAAAACTATGGGTAACAGAAAATACACCCCTGGGATCACTTAATTGGCTCTGTTTGACAGAGGATCAGTTAATTAATTAATGGGGTGTCGAAAGCCGACATACTCTGGCTAGGCTTATAAATGCCCTCGGACAGATAGCCTAGTACCTACCTACCTACCTATGAACCTATTTTTATTAAATGTTGTAAACAGACATAAAGTATTAAAAATAAACAATATAAAACATGATAACTATTTACACTATATACAAACATCCATGATAAACATTTGTTTTATCCAAGAAAGGTAATCAATAGTTATCTAACAATCTCTACAATTTTTGGCAAGCTAGTCTTTTGTTTGTTACATTTGATGATCTCTGAAAAATAGTTTGCATTTCTTTTTTACATACAGATTTTGCTATTGAAATAAACTCAGTAAACATAAGGTCTTGGTTATTTTTCCAGCTCAATGTAATTATTTTTCGAGCAATAGCTAGAATTAACCAAAGAACAGGTAACTGATATCTAGAAACTACACTTGAGGTAGGGACATTGAATAATATCAAAGAGCTAGTAATTTGACAGTTATCAGACTACAGAGCTTTTGTGAAATGTCTAAAATCATTCCAGTATTGTGTGAGAGTTCTACATTTGATGAACATATGAACCCAGTTGGCTTCAGTAATATCAGAACACTGCCAGCATTTGCTTTCATTACTCTTGGTTATAATGTCAATTCTGTGTGGAGTGTAAAAGCTTCTATGAATAAATCTCCAGGTATATAGCCTCCAATATAAAGATGATGAAGTGTTTTTTATTGAATTTAATAACTGTTTCATATTATCGTTAGATAAAGGTTCATCATTAATCTTTATGGAGTAATTCCAAAAAGCTTGGTCAAAAGTAATCAAGTCCTTTCCTAGGATTTTATATACAGGTGATATGCTTAATTTATGTACAATGTTCATCGAACTACACCATATGAATAGTTGTATCAATCTTGGTATAATATCAGTTTCCAGATTTATTGACACTCACTTTATTTTCAACAAACTGTCTTAAAGATTATATTATATCTGGCTAAGAGAAAGTTCATTGGTTGGATGTTCTTATTGTCTATAAACTGGTGCCAAAACTTTAGATTATTCCCTTTAAGATTCTGCATCTTATTGATATTGAAGGTATCTAGGCAATCTGGTGTAGAAGCTATAGGAAATGTAATAAAAAAGGTGTTCTTTAGACTATAATTGTTGATTATATTTTTGAAAATATAAAATATTTAGTTTATACCATGTGAGAAGTGGCTCAATTTCTTATTATATAAGCAATTTCAAATGTTTCCTTAAACTGGGTTTCTGAGTTCTCAGAGGAAGTTATATGTATTTCATGTAGCTGTTTCCAGCTAGAGGTGTATATGGATGAAATTCAGTGTAGTATGTTAATAATAACAGATTTGGAATATAATTATATGTTGGGAAAGCCAATCCCATTACTGTCCCAGGCTCTAACATGCCATTTATAGTCTATTCTTCGTTTCTTTGGGAACCATAGAAAAGTTAGCAATAGGGAATCTATTTGTTTAAAGAATTTCTTAGGAGGAGGTAAAATCAATGATTGTATGTAAAATAAAATCTTGGGCAAAATAATCATTTTTATTAATGTAAGTCTGTCTTCCATGGTGAAAAACATTTTGTTCCACTTTTTAGTCAAGTCACTGATTATAGTTGCCAGTTTAGTGAAGTTAAATTTAATAGTCTCACTCCATTTATTCTTAATACTTATTCCTAGATAATCTATCTTATCGTTTTCCCAGTTGAATGTATTGTATTTTTGCAAATTGCTATTTATTTTCTTATTGATTAAAAGTGTTTTGGTTTTATTTTGATTAAAATTGAGCCCTGAGATTTTTCCAAATAGAGTTATGGCATTCATTATATGTTGTAAATAGCCTTCTATGTCACTGGATTTTAGTAGAATATCATCAGCAAAAAGCTGAACTTTTGGACAGTATCCCTCATTAACTTGAAATCCTTTGATATTTGGGTTATTTCTAATAAATGAAACAAAAGATTCCACTGATAAAGCGATTAATATTGGGGATAGAGGGCAACCTTGTCTAGTTCCCTTATGAATTTTTACTGGGGATGATAGACGTGAATCAATCTTAACAAATGCTTTAGAATCGCTATAAATATTTAATATCAGTTTAGTGAAATCTGAAGTAAAGTTAAATTCTTTAAAGATTTTTTGTAAGTATGACCAACTAAGGGAATCAAACGCCTTATTAGTATCCAGACTAATAATAGTTAACTGTTTCTTGGTTTTGTTTGCAATGGCTATTAGAGATAGTAGCTTAATAATATTGTAGTGTACTTTTCTATGTAACATAAAGCCAGTTTGATCAAAGTGTATTAGATTGGGTAATATATTATTTAGTCTTTTGGTCAGGATAGACATGAACATTTTATAATCAATATTTAACAATGATATGGGTCTATAGGATGCACATAGTTGGGGGTCCTTACCTTGTTTCAGAATGGGGGAAATTATTGACTACTTCCACGAGGGAGGGAAAATTAAGTCTTGTTTAACCATGGACAATGTGTTTAATAGTAACTTTATTGTGTGCTCTGGAAGAATTTTATATATTTCTGGGATTATCCCATCTAACCCTGGGGTTTTATTATCTTATCCTTCAGATTTTTAACTTGTTCTTTCATTTCTGTTAAGATTATTTGTTTATTTAGGGTACTATTTTGCTGTTTTGATAGTTTAGTCTTGATATTTTCTTGTAGAAAAGTATGTATTACATTGTCTGAATCTAGTGATGATTGCATGTCATTGATTGACCGATAATGATTTCTAAAGGCTTCTAATATACCTCCTAAATCAGTTGTTCTTTTTACTGTATTATTATTCTTGTATTTAATTTCATTAATGTGATTTTATTTATTAATCTGTTTGGATCTGATAGCTAGTTTATGTAAATGTCTGGTGTTTACTGAATAGGACTGTAGTTTAATCTTTTCTAAGCTTATAGCAACCTTATGATTTAATATTTCTAAATATTTGTGGTTTAGCTTAGACATTTCAGTAAGTACTGCTTTATCATTTGATTTTAAATTTAGTTTCAACGTATCTATTTTGGCTTGTAAATCAGAATGTTCCTTGTCCCATTCCTTTCTCCTTTAAAAATACCAAGCTTTAATTCCACTAAAGATGTGAACTTTTAATGCATCCCAGAGTATATCTGTTACTTCACCATTATTGTTGTTTTCCATAAATGGATTTATTTCTTTTAATAACCACTCCTTAAAACCTTTTAACTTAGTAACATAGGCTGGGATTCTTTGAAAAATTATCTCATCATCTTTTTTCACAGTCAAGCTGAATAAAAAGGCATTGTGGTTAGAGAGTGGACATGACTGTATTGCAACATCACTTATTTTAGAGTAAAGAGTGTTAGACTCAAAAATCTTATCAGTATTAGTTTGTGTGCCAAATTGGAAAGAATAATGAGTATATTGAAGTGAATTTTGAACTCTTAAATTATGTATGTCTCTAAAATTCATTGAGGCTATAAAACGGTTTACCTTTTTAGCTTGTGTTGTTAGTTTAACCTTACTATTTTTAGAGGTGTCTTCATCTGATAACAAGCAATTGAAATCTCCTGCCAGAATAATTTCTCCCTTTGCATGTAAAGTAATGAGATCCAAGTATTTCTTCACATATTTAGTTCCTAGACCAGGAATCCAATATGAGTTTACCAGTGTGAAGCATTTCTTATTAACTTCTAGCACTACTAAGCTTAACATTTTGTCTTTATCTGAAAAGGTGTTTAAAATTTTAGGTAGTGTATAAGTATTATTCCATAGTATGAGTACCTCACCTTTTGGCTTTAAAGCAGGAATCCGTGAGAACTGTAAAACCATCAAATGATAATTTTTGCAAATCCTTCTCCAGCAAGTGGGTTTCCTGCAAGAATATTATCTGAGCTCTGTGTATTTTAATGAATTTAATTAAACCAGCTCTTTTAACATTGTTATTTAAGCTGTTAATATTTAATGATAAGCATTTATATATCATCATTTGTCAAAGTTATATTTAGAGCATCAATAATATAGTATAATGACTTGAAGTAATTCATGAAGTTATGTATCATGGATGAGTCAAAAATCTTTAGAAACAAATTCTGAATCCAATAACTAAGAAAAGATACATACATGGAACCTAAAGTTCCAGGTTTAGTTAATAAATTAACTAAACCACCCTTTAACACCATCTCACACATCAAAAGTGTACATAAATATCTTCTGATTTAAATGTAGTGTATACAAACAGTAAAGCATTTCTAAGGTAACTCAAACAAATATGAACATAAAAAGTCCATCGGGCAATCACAGTGGATTCGTATGTAATATTGTGTAAATCAGTACTAGGTATTGGAAAATAAGGAGTCAGTTTCACCAATTAACCTAGTTGCTTTATCGGCATAAGCTTCTAATACCTATATATTTTATACCTGTATTACAGCCTCTTGTGTTTATAACTATAGCAATACAGAAAAAAAAGGGGGGGACCATATGTTGGTCTATTAATACTAATTGAACAGAATAGAGTGACCTAGAACATTTTAACAATCCATTCCTACAGTGTATGTGGTCATACAAAGATTTGAATCAAAGTATCATAACTGTCATTGCAACTGAGTCTGATTATGTTGTTTTACATCTGCATCAATGAGAATACCTAATATAGATTAAAGTTGCTTAAGCATGAAAGCAGGAGAAGGAAAAGGAGGCTCAATCCTATATATATATTTGCATTCAGAATATTAAAGAAATTGGTTGTTTAAGTAGTCAGATATTAATATATTATCATTTAGGGCATGCTATCAAAGCAAATAATGGTATCCTGTCAGACTTCAGTGTTTCAAAGCAACAGACATACAGTAGCATTCAGATTCAATTTTTCCCATTAGACTAGTAAAATAATCACTCTATTAAAGTCCTAGCTTGTTAAAAATACATATTTAAAGTGATCCCATACCTTTAGATGCATAAAAGATGAAAAAAAAACAACAAAAAAAAGTTACTTTTTCTTCTAGTTTCATTTTCAGCTTTACTTCATGGTTTCTGAGTCATGCATGAGTTCAAAGATCATGTGAAGTCATCGCTCACTGTATTCTTGCTTTCAGCTTCTCTAGCTTGCTGCTAGTGCCCTGTAGATGCTTGTGCACATGAAGAAACAGTCACAGAGGCTTAGAAAAGGCATTTTTGGTGGGAATTTCAAACAAATAAGTTTTCTCCATTCTAAAGAAGCATAAAAAGTGCACGAGCAGCTTCCACAGTGAAAAAAAACATGAACAGCCCTTCTCTAAAAATGTTGGGAAAATAAGAATTTCCCCATAAATCAATAATTTACATCCCTTAAACTAAATTAGATTAAGAATTAATATTAGAGCACTTAGTTAATGTAAAGCACTGAATGTTGATATATTACACTAAGAAATGCAGATTTTAAATAAAGACATATATATTAATCATGATATGAAAATCTTTCAAAAATGTCAAGAGGAAACAAAACTATCTTAAGTAAACCATCTCCTAAGGGCAGTTTTGTTGTGGGGATTCCATACAGTGTAATCATAACAGACTAAACAGTAAACTCTAAAGTGTTACTCCACCATTAACACACACGAATGCTTTACTTTGGAAATTATGAATTAATAGTAAGATAGCATGACTTTTGTATCCCAAATGAATATATAATGAAGTTAACTGCGCCCCGGTTATAGTAAACACATGGTTTGAAAGAAGAAAAAAAAAATAATATAATAGATGCACACAAACACACACACATATGTACATACAAGCACACATATACACACACACATATATATATATCTATCTATACACACATATATATATCTATATATCTATATATATATATATATATATATATATATATATATATATATATATATATATATACACATACACATGCAGACATACATGCATAGATATATGCCTATGCAAAATAAAAACCTTTGTTTTGTATATGTATTCCAATAAAACATTAAGTAAAGAGTTCTGCAAGAAAGTATTCAGTATTATTTGATAACAGTCCTATTTGTCTTTTCATTTTTTATTTGCACTTTCTTTGACAGTGCAAGTGTTCTTAGTTGCATGTCTTTTCAGACTCTGTGAAGACCATTCCATGTCCTCTATATCAGTTAGTATTTTTTTCTTGTGAATAAAGTCCAAAGCCTCCGACAAAGAGCTAAAGATCTTCTCACCTTCTGGTAAAAATATTTTTATCCTGGAGGGAAAGAGAATTTGTGCTATGATGTTAACTTTTTTAAGAAATTTTATCAAGGGCACACATTCTTTCCTTCTAGATATGACAGAAGAAGTATAGTCATTGTCAAAATGAATGAGTTTGTCCTTTATCTTGATGGGAGAATTATTCCAAGCAGACATCAGAACCAAATCCTTATCTTGGGAGGACAAAAATCTAACAATGATGGATCTGGGGTTAGGAGAAACTGTTGTTGAAGCAGGTTTTGCTAGAGACAGGTGAGCCCTCTCTATACCGAAGGAAAGGGCTTCAGGAAGATTTATTGCTTTTGGAAGCCAGTTATTAAGAAAGTGTATCATATCAGTTCCCTCTTCCTTTTCTGGTACTCCATAGATTCTAATGTTGTTTCTCCGTGACCTACTTTCTAGGACTTCCAGATTTTTTGTTAGTTTTGTATTCTGTTTCAAAAGAAACTCATTTTGACTTTCACATTCCATCAGTCTGCCATCCATATCTGTTACAGATTCCTCGATAGAAGCAATTTGTTCAGAATGCCTTTTAGCTATTTCACTAAGAATATCCAGCTGCTTACTACAGTCTTGTTTAATAGTATCTATTTTATTCTCTAGTTTGTCCATTTTTATAGATAGTTCTTGAATAGTAGTTATTAATGTTTGCAGTTCCTTCTTTACCACACTGCCCTGATGAGAGTTCTTCAAGTTACTCATACTTGGATTTCTTGAGGAAAATCTTCTTGACAGGAAAAAATAATAAAACTCATGTTTTAGTGCTAATTTTTGAAAAATAATAAAAGACCTATATTCACAAATCCTCTGATATACTTTTGGATTTGTATTTCCAAAAATTAGATTAAATTTCCTGTCAGAATAAAAATGTTATAAGCAGAGCCAATGTTCAGTGCTGCTAGCAGTCTGGCATCTTGGCCACGCCCCAGCTATTCTGGTTTCTGAAGGCTTTTAATATCAGTGATAGTTTTATAGGATGGTTGACAATTGTAAAGATGACTAGCAATTGTCATTAAGTAATGTTGTTAGAATGTTTATGCTGATGATGGAGTTTGGCATGCTTATAATAATCAGGTCAAGGGTTTAGTGTTTGGAGGACATGAGGTTAGGTCTTCTTGGTTCTTTTTTGAGTTGAAAGAGACCTAAGTCTGCTAGGAAAGTACCCATGTCAGATGAAAGAGGGCCAAGATAATTAAGACTGAAGTCACTTAGAATGATTATCTTATTATTTTTGGGACAGTTAAGGATGTTAATGATGAGTGATTTGAATTCATCCACGGAAGCAGTAAATAGGCTGTAGCGATCAGTAATAGTATGCTTTTATGAGATGATAATTTTAGGAGAATGCAGTTAGGACCAGAGTTTGTGGATGAGCTTCCTTGGGCGATGACTTTTGGGTTTAGGTTATTTCTGTACAGAATTAGAGAGGTTCCTCCTGATTGTTTGCCTAGTCTGGCATCAGTGGCATACTTGTAGGAGGTTAGAAAGTACTGGAATTTGGGTGAGACTTTTTTGACCCAGGATTCTGTAACTGATAGAAAGTCTGGGTTGTGTGGTGAAATAAAAGCACTTATGTGGTCTAGCTTGTTTTTGATACTATCTACATTGAGGAGGGCATGTGCCAGTATAGGAAGGGGGTAGTTCTGATGTTGAGGAAAAGGAGCATAAAGATTATGGAGAATTGTCTGAATGAGGTCCTTGGTGTTTTTACGCAGAGAGAAAAAGTATTTCTGAGGCTTAGCAGTCCTATAAAAGAGTGATACTGACAGTGACCAGCTGGGAAATAGGTGTGCTCTGATTATTGGGGGGTTGTGGTGGTGGTTTATTGGTGAGGAAGTTATGGAAGTAGGAGTGATACATAATGATATGATGATTGGTTATGTAAACATTTTATGAAGATGTTTGTTATTGGTAGAATGTGGTGAGGGAGGTGAAGAGGAAAGAAAAAGGAAATAAAACAGGGTAAGCTGTGGAAAGAGGAACATATAACTGATTGGATATGTGCTGTGTTTGTGCAGTGACTTCCAATAATGTTCTTCTACTGACTATGAGGGTAGTGAAATAAGGGGGTTATGTGGTTTTATGGTGGTGTCTTTTTCAAGACATATGTCTTGAGGGTTGACAGTGGTTTGAGATCAGAGCAAATATAATGGGTGGCCTGGGCAGTAGCTGGGGAATTGGAGGTGGGAGGGGAGAAAAATGGGACACAACTCCGACTGGCTTGGGAGTTAAAAAGTTAGGTCCTGTATCTGGCAGTGAGCTCAAAAAGGGTAGGTACAAATGCATGAGTTGTTCAGGTATGAGAGTTTAAAGAAAAGAGCCAATGTTATTAATTGTATGACAGTAAAACAGTATATGTTATTAGACCACTTTAATGGGGCAAATTCATCCTGAAGGCAATACACCTATTGAGATAGAAGTGTTCTGAAAGAAAGAGTCAAGCAAAGAGCAGCAATAGACATACCTCTCAGTTGTGCATATTTTTGCAGAATGTCCATATTTTTGCCTCATATTTTTGGCCTGTTTCTCATAAATTCTGTATTTTTGTGGTGAATCAGTGAAGACTGAAGTCACTAAATAATGATAGACATTTGAGTTTCAGACTTCATATCCTTGGCAAGATAAGTGTGAAATGCACCTTAAGGGTTTCTCTTTT
Organism: Protopterus annectens; assembly: GCF_019279795.1. NCBI lineage: Eukaryota > Metazoa > Chordata > Ceratodontiformes > Protopteridae > Protopterus > Protopterus annectens. Next base: position 737,246,788 of record NC_056730.1, read on the forward strand.
TACTTGATTTTCCTTTGTTACAGTGCCTAGAATCGACTGCACAGCTGATATCAGTCTACATTGTGCGAACAGACCCAGGAAGCTTAACAAAGACGTGAACTACCTTAAAGGTCTTCTCTTTTCTGCTAGCTTTTCCTTTGTTAATATGGCTGTGAGAAGTGTTTGAGTAGAATCCACTGCACAGATAATGTTGGTTTACAGTGTGAGGGCAGGCCTAGGTAGCTTGACAAAAACATGAAATACATTAAGGTTTTCTCTTTATGCTTGCATTTTCTTTACTAAGGTGCCTGTAGAAAGTGCTTGGGTAGAATCCACTGCACAGCCGCCATTGGTATACAGAGTGAAGACAGACCCAGCTAGTTTAACAAAGATGTGAGATACTATGTATGACTGTAGGCAGGGAGGAGTGACCATTGCTGACTTGTCAGGTTGGAAGATACAGACTGGTCTCTGGTAATGCATTACTGCATACCCTGTCAATGTGCCTTAATGCAGCTTTATGTCACCCACCTTGTCCTTGACACATGCTGTCAATCATATGAAAAATATTCTAGCTGCATGGCTAAGGTCCGTTAGCATGAACTACCTGACCTTTGTATGTCATCCTAATGAGAGACATTTGTGATATTGGTCTTGCTCTTCCGCCTTCCGCCTTGCAGTTGCTCACACTCACCTAGCCCCTCCCCCTCTCCCTAACTACATCCACCCTTACCTTTCATAAGGACTAATTTTCCCAGGGCAGCATTTTTAAACTCCTGGATTTTGCTCGTGGCTGCAGTGCATTCCTGGCCTACTATCCCTTACATCCTATAAGTGCGAGACACTTATTTTTGTAAAGTTGTTCCTGCAGTTGTTATTATCTGGAACTGGCAAGTCATTACCAGCCTTGTGAATAACTGTGTGTGTTAAGAGTTGTTATTTAGTATATGTACTCCACGAATATAACATTGAACTGCATACTTGTACGTTTATTCTAATGTTTTGCTAAAGACATGTATTAGCTTTGATTTGCATATGTTTTTCTACTTGTAGGTCTACAGTGCATTGGTACTACTGCTATGCTAGATGAGGTAGTTTTTGAAATTGTGTTACGATGCCTTGTAAACCTCCATAATCGTTGTACCACTGCCTGCAAATAATTACTTTACTTTCTTATCTCTACTGCCTTAGCGTCAAGGTTACATCAGGTTACAGAGCTTTCCAACAACTAATTGGTGTCTTTTCCAAGGCGCTAACCATTTCCACGTAGTATCCGACCAAACTAGTACCTGTGCCAGTTCCCTTGAGGCTCATTTATTTGGCAGGCTTTTGAAGCGCATTCCAAGTGATCTAGACAGTATGTATTGAGGCTCCTACTTCCTGCCTGTACATTTAAATGTATGCTACTCCACTCTAGGGTATTTGATGGTCAGACCCTCAATTGCTGCTTGTTGTTCCCAAAGGTCAACAGCAACACTACACTAGTAAGCGATACCCTTCAGAAGATTTTCTTTAAAAGCTAGCACTAGTACAGACCCAGGCTAACCTCCTACATACACGGACATACCCTTGTGTGTTGTAGTTTCACTCACCAGCCGCTTTCGCTTAAAATGAGCGATTTGTCCCTATATAGATGTAATTTAGCAGTACTTTTCTATAGCCCAGCTACTCCCATACTACTGCTTACAAGGTAGCACCTATTTTTACCCCTAGAAGCATTTATCTCTGTTTAAAGTTAATTTTGCAATGATAAATCCATCCCAGCTATGTTGTGGCTAACTAGGCTGTGCTCTTCTGCTTACCAGCTGCACTAATGGCATTTTTTAGCATTTTACTCCTCTTGGGAGGATTGTGCACCACCACTTTCGCTCATAGGGACTGAACAATACTCTCCACCCCAGTGTCAGAACACTTATCTTCCTATACCCAACCCAATTGTTTTTGTTAGTGCTATTACTGTATAGTTTGCTGAATTTGTGGGTATTTAACTGTGTGTATAGCTAGTTTCTTTCTGTGATACTTAGACAGTTGGAGAACTTTGTATCTTTAATAGCATCTGTTACAATTACTATGCATAGTGTAAAGTGGCTTTAAAGACTACTGTGTAGAGTTTGATAATTGAAGCTTATGTGTTGTTTTTATTTAGATTCTCTGCTTGCCTTATCAGTTATATGTGCATGCTCCTTAATAGCTGTTTAATCTGTTAGCCTCTGTTCACTTATACCTGCATTTTAATTACAAGTATTCTCCTCTCATTACTTTTTTCTCCAGTTTTTCTGCCTCTCTACCTACTCCGCTCTGCCTACTGGCCCTGCCCTCCTGGATAACTAAGAACAGCCAAGAATCTATTTTTCTCCCAGATTGACTTACTTCCCCAACAGGAAAGACCTACCCTTCTCCCTGAAGTGACAGGAAAGGAATTTCAAGAAAGTATGTTATAGGGAACTAATCCTAATTTTATTTGAATGTAACGCTACTCTAACACTTAATAGGAGCTAGGATAGGACTCCGGCCTGAGAAGCCTACAGCCAAAGCCCCCATATCTACCTCCTCCCATCTCATTCCTTTTCATTTACCTTTCTATCCCCTAGAGTGATTTCCTCACCCCATATATTTTATTTTGGCCACTAGATAACAGTCTTTATCACCTATAACCTCTCTTCACCAAAATCCGTCACCATAACTAATATCTGGTTTCTTTTTCACCTTCTTTTTTCTCAAACTGCTTGTTAATTAGTCCTACCTACCTCTGACTTTCATCCTATTTCCCCCAACATAGTCCCCTAAGCACACCTCTAACCAGCCTAATTACCACCCTCTGTACTTACCTTCACCTTACACATAGTTTTTAACACTGTCTGTCCTGCTGACTTTCTTTCCTTAGGACTACCTGCTCCATTCGCCCTGCGGACTCACTCCACTCCCCTACCCTACCCCCAAATCCCACCCACCCTAGTGCACCTGACCTTATAATTCCCTAGCCACACCCCCAACCCTCAGCAACCAATCAACCACCTCCATCGCTCTTATCAGTTAACAAGTTTTGCCTCCTTTTGTTAACCCAATCTGTTTAACAGCTAACTGTCCCTCTCCCTGCCCCACATCACAACAGGTCTTACATTCTGCCAATTATCTTAATCTCCTCTTCCCTTTACCCCTCACTATGTATAGCCACTACTGGTCAACACACCTTAACATTCTTTGCCTATCCATTGGGCTAACCTTTTTATTGATATCTCATGAACTAACTTATGAATCTTTAACATTTGCTAAATTTCAACACCCCTAAAACAAACAAGCCCACTCACTCCTATAACCTGTCTAACACACAGCAACATAACATCTTCTTCATCCTGCCTTCTACCGCAGTTTCATAGACTAAGCCGTATTAAATATCACCAATTGAGAAAAGCAGACCCTTCTCTCTGTAAACTCATCAAACTTTCATTTAACCCTCATAATTGTTTACTGCTACATGGTGACTTCCACCCAAACCCTGGTCCTAACTATACTACCCTTAATACTTCTCCAACAAATATTTCTACTCCTCTCTTGCTCCAAAAAAGCCCAGACTCTCTACTTATAGATCACCTAAATATACGTAGTGTTAATAATAAAATAACTCAGCTACATGTCCTATTAGACACCTATTCCTTTGACATCTTATGCCTCATTGAAACTTGGCTTAAACCCCCAACTAAAGACAATGACATTGTCCCACCAGGCTATAACATTCTCAGACATGACCATCTAAATAAAAAGGGTGGTGGGATAACAATACTGTTCAAATCAGAATTGAAGGTCACAGCACTAGATACCCTTCCACCACCACCTAATAATGCTGAATTTCTAACCTCTTAACTCCAAATTAATACAAAAAAAGCTATATACATTAGTTGCTCATATATCCCCCAGGTAATAACATCAGTACTCTTGAAAATACTCTCAGCTGTCTTTCCATGTCCCTACCACAAGAAACCATACTCCTTGGTGATTTCAATATTGATTTGAATGGATGTACCACTGCTAACCCAACTACTCATATAAACCACTTTGGCTTCCAGCAAACCATTACCTTCCCTACCAGAACCCACAAACCTAGCAAGAAATAAACCATATTAGATTGGATACTAGTTAATAGTAACCCCCATGCCTATAAAACAGGTATACTCCCCGACAACATAAGTGACCACTCTCCTACTATCATTACTAGGCAATAGATCCACTTTCACAATCAAATAGCATTTAAAACTACTAGAAACAAGACAGACTCCAACCCAGATAACTTCCAAGCTGAGCTCAAAGCCTGCAATTGGTCACCCCTAAAATAACTACCTCTTGACGATGCAGCTTCTTTCTTTATCAAAAATTTTTTTGCAAATCCTAGACCTCCATGCTCCCACCTGCACTGTTAGAATTAAAAACAAACCAGCTCCCTGGTTCTCTAAGGACGCAATACTTAACATTTGACTAAGAAATAAACTCTGGTCCAAATGGAGAAAAACTAAAAACCCTATTGACCACCTTACCTTTAGAAAACTTCGTAATACCACAAACAAAATCTATATTCCTTGACAAAAAGAGCTACTACCTCAAATTCCAACAGAACCAACAGCAAAACCTACAAAGGTTCTGGTCAGGAATCAATAAACTACTCCACCCAGGACAGTCCAAAACACTCACCCCACTCTAACTTAACTCAAACTTCTCCCAACCAAATTGCTGACACCTTTAATAAATTTTCTCTGAAACAGTACAATCACTAGCAAATACCTTACCACCTGTCACCAGCACCAAACTATCCTCACTAACTAACTTGCCCCAGACATTTAACCTCCAGCCTGTTCCAACATCTCTCATACACTCCCTACTTCTCAAACTTAAACCATGTACACCATCAGCTGACCTCCTCCCAGCTGAATACCTGCAAATTGCAGCTGGTGTACTGGCCTACCCTATTTCTATCTTAATAAGCAGAACCATTTCAGAATACTATGTCCCATCCATCTGGAAAGTCTCACATATTAAGCCCTTGCATAAGGGAGGTACCTTTAATGACTTATCAAACTTCCACCCCATAGCCCTTCTCTCTCATTTAGCGAAAATTATGGAGAGATGTATCCACCATCAATTACTGCATCATATCCTCCAAAATGATCTACTAGTGGACTGCCAACATGGATTCAGACCTTACCACAGTACTACAACTGCTCTTCTATCCTTTACAGACTGCATTAATAAAAATAGGAATACTAACTTGCTATCTTCTGCTCTTTTCATAGACCTCTCCAAGGCCTTCGATATAGTTAACCACCAACTATTGACAGGGATACTTAAATCACTTTCTCTTGACTCTAAATTAATACAATGGTTCCAATCCAATCTGGAAAACAGAAAACAAGCAGTCCTGTGGGACAATAAATAATCCTCTCAGCTTCCAGTCACCCTTGGAGTTCCACATGGCTCAATTCTTGAACTACTCCTTTTTACTATTTTCATTAATGATCTGAAAACTTCCCTTCCCCAAGCTACGTGCATACAATATGCCGATGATTCAACTATATACTGATATGTGCTGCATCTTCTCCAGCAGAACTCCAATCCAATACACAAACAATCTTTACCTTAGTAGAAAACTGGTTCCATCAAAGATGTCTCCTCCTCAACCCAAAAAAAACTACTTTTTTTTTTACTCCCACACAGAAATCCCCCTATAAATGTCATAGTTACATCAAATAATGGCACAGAAATTGCTCCCGAGGCCACCACCAAACTTCTGGGTGTAACAGTTGACAACAATCTCAACTTTAACACACACATTAATGCAACTATTAAATCAGTTAGTAGAAAGCTTGGATTCCTTTATAGGATCAAGCCCTTTCTCACAGCCACTGCTAAGATTTCCATTGCTCAGACCTACCTCATTTCCACCCTTCTCTACACCTCCCCTATCTATACTAACTTATCCAAAAGCAACCTGAATAAACTAGCAACATCCTACAACAACATAGCCAGATTTCCCACCAGTGTACCCTTTCATACCCACCATTGCCATAATCTAAAACTTCTAGGATGGCTGGAAGTTTACAACCAAATACTTTTCCAGCAACTCATTTTTATCCACAAGATCATAAATCATCCTACAAATACTCCCATACTCTGTAACCTCTTTAACTCCTATAAAAATCTACCAGCCCTAAGATCTGCAAATAAGCTGCAAGTAGCCACCATAAAATCCAACAACAAATCTGGGGACTGCCTGTTCTCAAATGCTCTTAGCAATACTTGGAACAAACTTCCAACAGAAATAACATCCCTGACTTCCCCCAACCTTTTCAAGAAAAAAATGAAAATCTTCAATAAAAACCAATGTCTCTGTCCCTGCTCTAATCCTGGCTGATACTAATTCTCCAATTTGTCTAAATACTTCTCACCTAAAAACTTTTTTTCTGATATTTCTCTATGCTGTACACTGTCTTAGAATCATACATTTTTCTGACTGTATATTTGACTACCCTACTGTCCTGAGGAAACTCTTGTACTGTAAATGTTTTTCTTTTTTCTTTTTAATACATCTGTAAAATAGCAACCTGTCTTCTATGTGTAACCTTATAACTGATTTGTAAATATTTTTGCTAAGCAGTTACAATAATGTTGTAAATTGTTTTTTTATTTTTTTTTCCATTGTCTTTTGTGGACTCTATGTATAATTTTTTTTCTCGGAGCTTTTCTTCTCGGGCCTCTACTGAAAATGGACATGTATCCAGTTAGACTAACCCAGTCAACAAATGTAAAATAAAATAATGATAATAAATAATAAATATTGTCATTAACACCCTCTATGATGTCTCCTGGGTTAAATAATATGTATGCTTGTCAATACTGTCCACCCCCACCCCTCTCAGCTCTCTTCTGGCCCATCAGAACATGTTGCAGATGAATTACACCACATTCCATACACTTTCCATTTAGAAAGGGGGCATTCACAAATGTGCAACATCAGAGATGTACACTTGTATGTGTAAGTAACTCCTCCTCAAAAATGCACAATTCATGAGCACTGGTATAACTTCCCACACCATCACAGAACATCACATCAGGTTAAAACCATTCTGAAATGCAGGGGTACATGCACTTGCACAACCTGGAGGTATAACGTAAAAAGGCACTCCCCTCACCCTTATAGACACAATTGAAGATACATTTTTGACAAACTATTCCCTCCCAAACAATCAGAAAGGGAGATACTGACTCAACTTCAGAATATCTCCCATAATCCCACATAAAAACAGATGAAACACCTTGAAAGTAATTACACCCACACAATAAAGTGGAAGACACATGTTGCCAACACTGTGAAACCTACAGTCTCTGGCTGACTCAAAAGGCCTGTGTTTCTTCTGTCCTGCAAATAAACCATATGCTGTGATGGTAAAGTACACTGGAAGTAAACTTCATAGCATATTAACAACTCCTCTGCTATCCAACTCCCCATTGAGAAAGCAGGTTCCTATCACATCATCAAACTTTTACAAGTTCGAACCACATATGCTCGAGACCATAAGTTCGAATTTTTAAAAGTTTGAGTATGTGAATGGAAATCTCCACAGGCGGCGGTTTCCATTCTGTTCAATGTGGTGCGATCTTGGAGTTGGCATATTTAAGTAGCGGAGGGTGTGGAGGGTGCAGGGGGGCTTCCCCCCTGCTTACAACAGTTTATTTTGCTGTCTGTTGTGTTTTTTTTTTTTAGGTAGTCGAAGTTATGTAACTTCGAACATAATGGTTCGACCATTAGGTGTTTGAAGTTACGTAACATCAACTATGTGATATAGACCCGAGGAAAGCATTTTTTTAACCACCCAGTCTCCCACTATTCTAAGAAGAATGGAAGAAGAGCAGCAGATATATCAAAATATTTTTCAAATACATACAGGCATTACTTTCTGAATTCTTATTGCAACTGTGGTGGTTGTGAATATCAAACAATAATTTACTTCTCTCCATACCACTTACCTTAGAAAAGTGTTATGGGGGGTGGAACCTAGAAGGCACAGAAATAACAGCTCTTTTCAGAGCTGTGCAGTAAATCTTTTTTTTTTTCCAGGAAATTCTTATAAAAATAATGTGATTTTACTATAAAAGATTTTGGAATATTTCCACTTGCTTATGCCTAATTTTGGGATCATTCTATTAAACTTTTCTTGTGAGAATACATCGGAAACAAATCTTTCAGTGAGAAAGAATGAGCAGCTCTAAAATCAGTCAAACAGACTGTTCTGTCGAGAAGGAACTGTATCAAGTAATATCAACTCTACAAGATTTCTCAATCAAAATAGATGGATTTCAAGAAAACCTCTTAGAAGTTAAAGAACATTGTCTTAAACAAACATTCTCAAAGACCTATGCCAACAACTGCAACAAAAGTATCAGATCTTGAATATGCATTAACTGACATTGACAACCACCGCAAGAAAATGATTCTTAGACAGAATCTTTAAAAAAATATAATACCTGGTTACTGGAAGGAATAGATGACCTGGAAAATCATGAGCGAATAATGTAAAAATGTTTGGCTTACTAGAAAAAACAGGAGGAGACAATATGGTGACTTTGCTGACTGCCTGGATACCAAGGACACTTAAACTACAGGGAAGTTTTTCATTTGGTATTTAAAGAGCTCGTAGATCCCTTGGAAAAGCAGTTAGCATGGGTTCTTCTGCTCGGCCTAGATCAATAGTTGTCAAATTTCTCTCCTTTTTAAGTAAAGAGCTGGTGTTAAAATCTGCCTGGTCAAAACCCCCGATAAAATATAAACAGTAATGACTGTTCATCTAAGACGATGGAATTAGGAAAGAAAACATGGCTACTAATTAAGACATTTAAAAGAATATCAGAGCTGAATTAATTTTCCAGCAAAAATAAAACTTCATTTAACATCTGGTACAAGAATCTTCAACACTATAGAAAAGGCACTCTCCTTCATTAATAAAATATCATCTCTTCTACAGAAGACATGGACTGGATTTCATCTTCTCGTAAGAGGTCTTCAGGAAAGTTTAATTGGTCTGATGTTAAAAAGAAAAAAAAAATGATTTAACCATTGAATCATCTATTAAAAACTATGAAGTCTTTATTTGTAATATTTTTTATTTCTTTCTAAAGGAAACAAGTACTACATAAAAAGTATTTTTTACATACTAATAAAGTAAAGCTTTTAACTTATCTTATTTTGCATTCTGCATACATTCCTTTACACTGAAAATCTTTAAGTAATATTTTTTCTTTCAATATTATATTTCAAATGAATGTTAACATGTTGCTTATCTTTCCCTATATGGTGGATATAGCCTCTCCCTTTCTCTGTTTGTCAATGTTTCTTGCCTTTCAGTTAAGGAGCCTATTCCTCTGTCTTAATCCTGTATATAATTTATAAAAATACAGACAGGACAGTCTGTGATTTGAAATTGTATTTAATGTCCTTCCTTACATTTTATTCATTTCTTTTATATTACTTTATTAGTGTGACTTTAAGCGTGAAGTTTTAGTGACGGGGGACGGGAGGGATCTATATATTATTGGATACCACTTCTTTCTATTCAACTTCCTTAGAGACTGTCTAGATATTTGGTTATTAATTACTTTTTTCTTTCGGTCTATTTCTTTTTTTTAAATTGTAATTGATACTTCCCTTGGCTTTCCTTTAAGGTATGTTGACTTGGATTGTTCAGATGTTTGTATGAGCAGAAGGGGATAGAGGTTTATTTATTAAATCACATAAGTTTGCCTATCTGCTTAACTAGTATGATTGCTATGTACTATTGTGGTCTTTGGAGCCTCAGAGACTTGGTTATGTTTTCTGGGTTGGTGGATGGAAGTGTGGTGCTTTGGGTTGTTTGGTCTTCCATTTGTGTTTGTTTGTCTTCTGCAGTTGTATTGTATACACTATGGGCTTTGAGCGTGGGGTTTTCTCTTGGTTTGCATTCATGTGGTAGGTCTAATGGTTTGCCGGATGGATTTGTTTTGCGCTTGGGACTTGGATGTTTTGTCGAGCTAATGATTTCTTGACATTATGCTCCTTTAACAGTCATGTATTTCAACAGGTGAAGCTATATTTAAATTAACTGCTTCTGTTGCTTGCCTCATGCACAATCATTCCCACACAATATACGAGTGCAAGATTTTCACATGCGATGAAATATCTATTATTTACAAAAATAAATGAAAAAACTAAAGTTAAGCAAATTTTAATTTCTCTAAATCAATATAGCTTATAATATTTTAGTATTATAAGCTACTTTATTGCTTTTCATCATGATTTATATATCTTGAATATTTTCATGCTGTATTTCGATTTTCTTCCTAATAAAGGAAGACAGAAGGAAAATTAGGGTAAACCTGCCTCTAATTGTTATTTTACTTCTATTCTGTTCTTAAGCCAGCTGCTATTTATCATTTATTTCATTATTACATTTTAGAATAGTGAAATAACAGACTTAGATTATAAGGTTATAGTTACCTTCTGTTGCTGTATTAGTCTCCCTCTCTTTGTACCATAGTTTTTCTTCCCCTGAGTAAATTTCATAATACTTTTTATTATTTCTAAACAATTTATGAAATCCTTTCCTTTAACATGTAAGTATTTATAGTGATTCATTGTGATTTAATAGCTTTTAGGATAATGGCTCTTTTATAAGATAGTTACTTTTTATAATGAAAATGAAACCATACAATTTAAACATCTTTACAGAACTGAAAATGAATTAGGGGAAATGAAACATGTTAGATAAGATAGAGGACGGAATTATCTTTTCCTTTCTACTAATGAATGTTATTTAAGTGCTTGACTTTAGATGTAATAATTATCCTAATATTTTAGCTTCTACATTTTATATACAGGAAATGTGTTTTTTAATCCTCTGTCTTCCTATTTAACTTTGACTTTTTAACATATTAGATATCTCTATTTATATTGCTGATCAGTATCTAAATTCATAAAGGAAGTTGGTGATGTCCTTCTATATCAGTATTGCAGTATTCTTCACAGTAGGGATCCTCAGCCTAGGGCAGCCCATTGTCTGGCCAGTATAACAAAGCCTTAGGTTGTACTAAGGATATCATACATCACACATATGCTCCCATTGCATGGCATAGGGCATAAAGGTCACATATGGATGTACCATCCTCAGAAGTTCTTTCCTGCCAGTCCGAATGCCATTTCTCATTGTATGTCTAAATGCTCTTTAGTTTGCTGTTTGCCAAGCTGCTTTTAGATAAATGCCTCAATGGGATTTTTCCTAGCTTATTTTTTTTGATGGTTGTTGGTTTACATATCATCCAGAAAGGGGAAATGCCAGTGTGGGAGCTAGATTCCCATAAGGACCATCAAAAGCAGGGTTTGTTTTGATTAGGTGCTTCTCATGGCCAGACATCTTGTTCTATTTGTCATGTGTTTGTCCTGAAAACTTTGTGCAGTCAGCTCTCCTCTTTGACTATTTACCTCAGAACCAATACCTTAAATTGTTGCCTCAGGGTACTATGGCAGAATCATGCCAGCCCAAAGGTCAGCCATCTGCAAAGAAGACTAAGAAAGTTTGGTCTGATTCCTCTGCTATACCTCCTCCATTGCACATTTCTCTTGAGGCTGGTGAAAGCCCAAAGGACTGCCCAGCTGACCATTTAGGCTCCTCTGCAGTGACTGCTTCAGAGGCCAGCATTGATCCATCATCTTGAACATCCCTGGAGGCTCTGCAGATGTCCGTTTCACATTTATTTATTTTTATTTTATTTTTATTTTACATTTGTTAACCGGGATAATCCGACTGGATTCATGTCCATTTTCAGCGGAGGCCCGGGGAGAAAAGCTCCAAACAGTAGTAAACTGTATTAAAGTCACAGAAACAATTACAATTCACAGCACATTAACAAATACTTTCCATATTATCATGCAGGATGATAGAGAAATGACACAGTAAAGATATTTACAGTGAAAGCCAGGTAACCTGGGATCTATGCATAATCAGGGAATAAGCTAGCCAGGATTTATGCAATGGCAATTCCGTATTGACCCCAAGTATTGTTTAAGTTTAGCTTTAAACTGACTTAGAGGAGAGTGAGGTAATATCAGGAGGTAGTTTGTTCCATGTTCTACCTGCAGAGTTGGTAAGGAGAGAGTCACCGGCTATGTTATTAATTTTTCAGGTCTGGATGAGGAGTCGGCTGGATGAACACAGTGGTCTAGGGTTGTTACATGGGGTAACCAGTTTTTTAAGTGAAGGAGTGTAGTCAGGGTTGTATATTATTTTGTGGGTCAGAACTAGTAAGTTGTATGATATTAAATTCGGTAGCTCAAGCCATTTAAGCTGGGTTAGATTGGTACAATGATGGGTCCTGAAAGGTGACCCAGTAACAAACCTGGCGATATGATTGTAACAGATGGTGAGTTTGGTCATGACAGTTTTACTGGTATTATGGAGAACAGGGGATGCATACAGGAGAGTAGAGAGAAGGTGAGTTTGAGCAATTGCAATTTTGGCTTGGGGAGTCAGGAAGCTTTTTATTCTATATAACGAACCTAGCTTCTTATTGATAGTTTTGATCATTTGGTTTACATGTATATCAAATTTTAGGTTGTTGTCAATAGTCATCCCTAGTAATTTTGTAGAGAGGTCCGGAGAGATTATGGTCCCGTCCTTGGCTTGGATTGTAAAGTTAATGGTGTTAGACCTTTGTGTAGGTAGGAATAACAGCATTTTAGTTTTTTTGGGATTAAGTATCAGGCGACGACTGTAGAGACAGTTTTCTATTTTGTTAAAAGTGGACTGGGTCAGTAATTGTAACTCTGTGGGGGTTGTGCCAGAGCAGATCAGTGTAGAGTCATCTGCATATTGGATACAACTGGCATTAGGCATGACAGTATTCAAGTCATTGATGAAGATGGAGAATAACAGTGGTCCTAATATGGATCCTTGTGGGACTCCCAGTGTGTTGGGTAATAAGGTAGAGAGTTTAGTCTGCCATAATACTGCCTGTTTTCTACCATTTAGATAGGAACTAAACCATTGAAGGGCTTTAGCGTCCAGACAAAGTGATTGCAGAGTATTAATTAGAAGTTTGTGGTCCACCATATCAAAGGCTTTGGACAGGTCCAAAAATAGTGCAGAGGAAATATTGTTATTATTTCGATGGGTATTTATGGTATTGGAGAAGACAAGTAGGGCTGAGGTAGTACTATGGAGAGGTCTGAAACCATGTTGGGTGTCTGCCAGTAGGTGGTTGGAAAGAAGGTGTTGCATAAACTGTTTTTGAACACATTTTTCCTTTAACTTTGGTAGAGGAGAAAGTATAGATATGGGCCTGTAATTCGAGAGCTCGGTGGAAGTGCCACCTTTATGAAGAGGAATTACATAGGATATCTTCCAGATATCAGGAATTTTAGCCTTTGCTAAAGAACGATTGATAAGTAGTGACACAGGGTAGGCAATGGCCTCAGCTGATTTTTGCAAGTATTCAGCTGGAAGTTGATCAGCTGAGAGTGTGGTGGGTTTTAGTTTTCTGATTAATTTGCAGATAAACGAAGTGGCGACAGGTTGAAAGTTAAATAAGGGAAGATTTTTGAAGGTGGGAGTTTCAAGGCTGTGGGAGATGAGTGGCAGTTGGTTGGAGAGGGCTTGGATTGTCTCAGTGAAGAAGCGGTTGAAGCTGTTGGAGACTACATCTGTGGGTTTATCGATGAGTATGGCTGGGACAGGGGTGGTAGAGCGACCAGGGTGAAGTAGATTGTTTAGTCCAGCCCAGAATTTTTGTGGGTGGTTTTGATGTTCTGTCTGCAGTTTACAATAGTATTGTCTTTTGTCAAGTAATATTTGTCTTTTGGTTTCATTCCTAAGTTGTCTGTAGTTAATTTGGTCGAGAGGGAGTTTAGTGGTTCGCCATACAGTCCAAGCTTTGTTTCTAAGATTAATTTTGAGCCTGGTCTCTTTTGAAAGCCATGGAACATCTACTGTCTTAGTTTTCTTTGAGCGAAGAGGAGCATGAAGATTAAGAATTTCTAGGAATTTTTTGTTGAAATACAGCACTGCCTCGTCTAGGGGTAGATGTTTTAGTATTGCCCAGTTGCAAAAATTTAATTCTAGTTGAAATCTGGTCGGGTCGAATTTTTTTTTATTTCTGACAGATCTTAGTAAAGGTTGTTTGGGAATGGCTATTTTGTGCTTAATTATGTAGGTGAGGTGGTGGTCACTTAGGCTATAAGGGAGGGTACCAGATGTATATAGGTTAGGATGACTATTAATAAGCGCCCAGTCAAGTATGCTCTCTTTCTGGTTAGACTTGCCTATCCTAGTAGGGGTGTTAATAATTTGCGTGAAAGAGTGTAAGTTAATATGGGTGGAAGGAGCTACTGGGGAACAGGTAGTCCAATCTATATTAAAGTCTCCAAGAACTAAGGTTTCTTGAGGGTAGTGGCTAGATATTCAATGAAGGATGGCTTCAAGAGTATCTATGTTATTACCTGGGGGAATATACACACAGATTATGTAGATGAATTTATTAATGTTAATTTGTAGTTTGGAAATTAGGATTTCTGCATTGTTAATCTGAGGTGGTTGTATGATATCTATTGATACGATTAGATTGGATTTATAGAATATGGCTACCCCACCCCCTTTTCTAAAGATTTGGTCTCTCCTATGTATATTGTACCCGGGGAGTAATATTTCATTATCAGTAGTGGTGGGTTTTAACCATGTTTCAGTTAGGCACAGGATCTCTGGGGAGAGGTCAGCCATGAGTGCATGAAGTTCATGTACCTTGTTGTTGATGCTTCTAATGTTCAGATGACAAGTAAAAAGAGAATTGGTAGGGTGAGAGATTATAGGGTTGAAGCTAGGGTCTTTGTAAAGGGGAGTGTACAAGTCAGTGTTGGCTGGGCCAGGGTTGGGGTGAATGTCCCCATCTGGTAGTAGATTAAGTCTAAGTTTGGAGATAAGTTTCAAGAATTTATTTACAATTTTGTGAGTATGCTTCAGTTTGGGGCTAATTTTTTTTGAGGTGTATGGGTGTGGAAGTAGCGAGCAAGAAGTTGAATTCACCCAACTACCATGGATGTGATAAAAGTTTGGAAGTTTAGAGTCAAGAGTGTTGGTATCGGCTTTAGAAACTGAGAACCCTAAGAGAGGTTGGGTTTCATACAAGGTTATGAGATATGGGGCTAATAGTAATGGTACTAGAATGGAGTACCATGTATCTATGGGTTTGGAGAGCTAGGACCCTGAAAATGCACTAACAGGTGATAGAGAGAGATGGGTAGCTATGATGTGAGAGAGAGGGAGAAAAGGCGGGAGTGGGCAGGTACAAGATCAGAGAAATAGCAAGTGATTGGGTGAGGGGATTGATTAGAAAGCAGAAGGTGATAGGAGCTAGTGCTTGTGGGTGTGGTTTATTGGCTATAAATGTAGAGGTAGTGGGGGCGGGTGGGATATGGGGGCAGGGAGGGGAGCGAATGGAGCGGGGCTAAAGCAGTACTAGTACCATATAGTTTTAGCTCCGCTGGGCAAATAGCCTGGTTTGGTAAGTTTGTGGAAATTTCTGTTTTAAAGTACACTACAGTGATTTTGGGAGCTATAAGACTGAATAAGTGTAAGACTTCCTAAATAAAGTGTCTGCGTAGGATATAAATTTCTACATCAACTACTATAACATTTTGGTTTATGCGAATTACCATGGGAAAACCCTAATTCTGAGGTAACCTTGGACCCTATACAGCAGCTTCCAGACCAATATATTCAAAGCTGTATAACCACCTTGTCTCAATCAGTGAGGAGCTGCTTCTGTGTTATAATTTCAGCAGGGGGTGGATTATTTCTTCCTTAGTCAAGGAGCTTGTGGGGACTTGGTCTCGAGGAAACCACCAAGGAGAGAAAGAGGTAAGGCCAGATGGAGGTTAGAAAGCAGGAAAAAACAGTGTCTGTACTAATAGCAGGAGGTAGCAGCGGACATATATTTTCTCACATTATAAACTCCAAATTCTGCCAAGACCAGGTAACAAAAAGACTATGGAATACTAAATCTAGCTCCAAAAATAGTCGTTAATTTTAATTAAATTAGCAGTAGCAGCAGCGACCTTTATCTAGCTCTGAGTGTAGTCACTAGGCGTAATTGCCTTACTGCTAAAAACAACGCTCTTTATTTAGCTCTGGAGTGAGTCACTAGGCTTAAGTTGTATTAATTCTAACAAGAATAGCCCTGGTCTAACTCTAAAAAGTCATCGCTAAACTAAGTAAGTACATTTCCAACAGAAACGGCCCGTATATATTTCAGTGAGTAGTTTCTAGGCTTAACTAAGTAAAAATTATGCAACAAAGATCAGCGTTTAACTCTAAGGGCAGTCGCTAGGCTTAAATCTATTTTCTTATTAGCGAAATCAAAATGTAGCTAAGCAAACAGTCATTAAACTAGTACAAAATACATTATACAGAAGAGAGCAAGTTTGTAACGAAACTATCACAACAGCAATACATTGCCAGCACAATGAGTAGTCGCAAAATACATCAAATTGGTCTTAGCAAAGGCATACAAAATAAATGAAGAAAACAGTAACTTTGTCAAATTACAGCAGGATTCAACATACCAATTAGGTGGGGATGCTGCCGATAGGATCCAAGTAGACCTCAGGTTTGAAAAAAATGGCGGGTTTCTGTAGGTATATATGAAACCTCGCTTGCTTGGTGGGGGTGGAGTTATTATGTTTAGCAGTCTTTCGCGGGGCTAAAGCAGTACTAGTACCATATAGTTTTAGCTCCACTGGGCAAATAGCCTGGTTTGGTAAGTTTGTGGAAATTTCTGCTTTAAAGTACACTACAGTGATTTTGGGAGCTATAAGACTGAATAAGTGTAAGACTTCCTAAATAAAGTGTCTGTGTAGGATATAAATTTCTACATCAACTACTATAACATTTTGGTTTATGCGAATTACCAGGGGAAAACCCTAATTCTGAGGTAACTACATGTTTAGAGGGAACTGCAGCTGATTATATCCAGAGGGTCTAGGGGTGTTCCACAAATCCATGTTAGGGAGGAGATTCCCACTATGCTTATTGAGTGTAGGCAGGGGTCCGAGCTGCCTAATATGTTTAGGGCTGACATCCCTTTGAAAAAGAAGCAGAAGACTAGGCATATTTCTCCTGCTTCTAAGGATCCTCAACTTAAATGGCAGGATTTTACTCAGGATTTGCTCAGTGTCCTTATGGCTTTGAAGCCTCTTCAGAAGATCTCTCTTTCTGCTCCCCCCTTGGTCTTTTACTCCTGTTAAGAGGTCTAGGCAGCAGGTTTTGTCTGATGAGGAAGCAGATTCTGATGAGGAATCTTTGGCCTATTCCTTCCAGATTCAGTCTCCCTTGGAGTATGGTTTGGAGGAAGAAGATTCTATTAGCCCTGATTTTCCTTTTGAGGAGATTTCCTTTGGGGATGATTTTTTTTAAGTGGGATTCTGCCCAGGTTTCTAATGTTCAAAAGAGGTATTATGAACTCCTTCAAAAGAAGTTTCCCAAGCCCTCTGCTGTTCCTCCTTGTTCCTGATGCCTTGTTGGACTTTTTCCTGCAGATTCTCAGGCTCCTGATTTCCAGCCCCCACTCCTAAAAAACTGATAGGTTTTATAAGGTGTCTGATGATTGCAGATTTCTTTACAAATACCCTTTAGCTGACCCTTTTGTTACTTATTTCTTCTGATAAACCCTGTAAGCTTTTCTCTTCTACTAAGCTGCTCCCCTCTAACAAAGAGAGCAGAATTATGGATAGGTTAAGTAAGAAAGTGTATATAGCTGTTAGTCTGGCATTCAGGGCTGTCAATTACCAGATCCATATGTTTAGGTATGTTTTGTCTTTTGTCTGTCAGGCTTTTCAGATTATTTCAGATTTTCCTGATTCTGAGGAGAAGATTTCAGCCCTCTCTTTGTTAAGGTCCTCTTCTCAAGTGTCTCACCATTCCATTAAATGTTATGATGCAGCTGATGCCTTGTCTAGAGCTGCTGCCTTTGGCTCTGTGTTGAGGAGGTATTCTTGGCTTCACTTTCAGCTTCTGCCTGATGATGTCAAGACCAAGTTTATGGATGCTAACTCTTAACAATAAAAATCTCTTTGGTTCTGTATCTGTTGAGCTTTTTAAATCTCTTCAGGAAAAAAGTAAGGCTATGCAGGAATTGAAACATATTTTTTTATTTCCCCTATTCCCACATTTCACAGAAATTGCCCTACCATGACTGCCTTTGTCTCTCACCCTCCCGCCAAAGGTAAAAAGGGTGCTCCTCCTCCTAAGTCTACTCAGACTCCTACAGTTCAGAAGTCTCTTTGTCTAGATAAACCAGGTTCTGTCTGACTATCTTCTTCCCTCTCTCTTCAGTCAAGTTCCTCTATCTCTACATCTTTCCCTGTTCCTTCCAAATTGGTTGCAGATCACTCTGGACTCTAGGGTTCTCTCTATCAGTCATCATAGGTATTACATGAATTGGAAAGCTCTTCCCCCTTTTTAGGCATTCCTCAATCTCCTCAGAAGCAGCTTCCCTTTTTTCTGGATGTTCTTCAGAGCCTTTTGTCTTGAGTAACTATCCAAGGAGTTTCAACTCCTCAAAATGGAAAGGGATTTTATTCCAGAATGTTCCTGGTTCCAGAAAAGAAAGCACCTGGAGACACATTCTGGATCTGTCCCAGCTCAACACCTTTCTGATGGTTCCTTTCTTTTGAATGTCATTCCTGCAAAGTTTGTTTCCTCTTCTTCTTCCTCAGGCTTTTCTAGTCTTTCTGGATCTCAAGTATGCCTATCTCCATATTCCTTTACATCATCCTTTCATGAAATCTTTACATTTCTCTGTTGCTTCTTTGAATTTTCAGTTCTTTGCTTTGCTCATTGACCTGTCTGCTGCTCCAAGGGTCTTCACCAAATGTGTCACTCCTATGATTTCTTTCTGCAGTTTGAAGAGAATAGATATCTTTCCTTATCTGGGTGACCTGCTCATTCAGGCTTCCTCTCCAGAGATTTTGCTTCAGCATCTTCACGATACTATTTGTCTTCTGCAAAGCCCTGGGTTTACAGTGAACATGCAAAAATCCTTCCTGAATCCTTCTCAGGCTCATGTTTTTCTCAGGTGCAGGCTGCAAGCCATTCCAATGCTGGCATCCCTGCCTCCTCCCAAGGCTTTGACTCTGATTTCATTCTTTCACTCCCTTCTTCTTCTGGCCTCCATTACAACCAGATAGTTTTAAGGGCTCCTGGCTACATGGTTTCCATCAGTCCTATGCTTCCTTTGGCCAGACTTCACATGAGAAAGCTTCAGTGATTCCTAAAGTCAGGCTAACTTCAACATTCTCATCCTTTATGCTTTCCAATTCCTCTTCTGTTATGTCTCAAGTTAGAGCTTCACTGGTGAATTCATCAACTGTCCTCAACCCAGGGCTTCCTTTTCATCCTCTAGTCCCCACTCAGGAACTATTTTTGGACACCTTAGATGTCAAATGGAGAGCTTCTGTTGACCCTCTGTAGGTTCAGGGCCTCTGGTCTCTTTGTCAAATGAGGGAACATATCAGTTACAAAGAGATGAAAGCTCTTAGCATGGCTCTCCAGGCCTTACATTCTCTTTTTCTTCCAGTGCCCTTCAAAATCTTCACAAACAATACCATAGTGACATGTTACATCAACACAGACTAGCTCTTCAGGTTTAGGATCTAGCTGCCCAGTATCAGATGACTCTTCAGGGTGTTTATATTTTTTCAGATCAGAACATTGTGTCAGACTGAGCAGGTCCATAACACAGACACATCAGTGGATGCTTCACAGAGATGTGTTTCTGGACATTGTCCACCAGTTGGGTACTTCTCAGATAGATATTTTTGTCTTCCCTCTGGACAGCCAACTGTCACTGTTTTGCACCAGAGTCCAATGTCCCCTCAGTCAGACAGGTGTCTGAGATGCAGGCCCTTATGGCTGTTCCTCATTTTTTAGTTTTCATAAGGGCAGGGTGTCCCTTCATATTAATGCTTCTTTTATGCCCAAGGTGGTTAATGAGTTGTCCCTTAATCAGTCTATTAATTTGCCCACTTTTTCCCTTCTCTGCAGTCTGCTAGTGAGAAGGTTCTTCACACCTTGGATTTCCATAGACAGCTCAGATATCATTTGGATAAAACTAAAGCCATTCGTAAATCTGAGCAACTTTTTGCTTCTTTTCATCCTAGGTCTTTGGGTTTGGATGTTTCTAAGCAAACTATTTCTTCATGGATATCTAAGGCTATTTCCTTTTGCTACTCTTTTCATGGGTAAAAGATGTTCTTCTTTTGTTAGGGGTCATTCTGCCAGAGCTGTGTGTTCTTCTGGTGCTTTCTTCAAAGGATTGGATACCAACTCCGTCCATGAGGCAGCTACTTGGACTTCTGTGCATACTTTTACAATGCACTATAAGTTGGATGTGACTACAGCTGAATTTGCCAGGGCTATCCTGCATGGCTTCCTTGAAAGCTGTGCTGGACTGTGCTCTTCTCACCTTTCCTTCTGAGCTTTTGTATTCTCTCCACTGTAAGGAATACTGCAACAGTGATACAGAAGGACATAGTACAGTTGTGTAAAATCTTACCATAATAGTAGATGTCCTTCTTTTCACTGTTGCAGTATTAACTCCCTCCCTCCATCCTCACCCTGTTTCTGTCTCTTCCTGGATCCACATGTTCCTCTTTTCTCCTTGGACTGTTGTTCCTCTTGGGAATTTTCAGTTCTGAGGTTGGTATGCCCTGCACCTTGCTTGGGGAGCATATCTGTGATGTACAATGTCCCTATTACAACCTAAGACTTTGGTGTAATGGCTGAATGATGGGTTGCCCTAGGAAGGGCATCCCTACTGTAAGGAGGTAAACAGTGAAGAGAAGGACATCTACTGTTATGGTAAGATTTTACACAACTGTACTTTCTTTTATTAGAAGTGATGTTCCCTTTATTGAATGAAGATGAATGACTACTGAACATTTCTGTAGATACATTTTAGAAGTATTACTAAATTAATTAGAATGATTTTGTACTAGTAAGCTATATGAGCACAAATTTCAATTGAAGTGACTATCAGATGTTGTGCGGTATGATACAAACAGTCTGTATTTCATGAGTGCTCAGCCCAAAATGTAAAATTGAAGTAAAAGAAAAAAGTGCTAATCTAACAAAGTTATAAAGGGGAAATAAAAGAAACACACACGTATTTTATAGATAATTTCAGTATTCAACATTCAGCTTTCAGAAAACTTGGTTTTTCTATGGTCTCCTTGATTATGGATTTTCAATTTATTAGATGTACTCTGTAATACATTAAAATTCTTTCTGACATTGGTTTCACTTTTTTGTATACACTATATTTAGTCTGTGAATTACTGGTTAAAGCTCAGGAACAAAAGAGCACCTTTTTATTTCAGACAAATTTTTATATACTCTGCAATAGAATTTGATTACAATTTTTAATTATTACTGTGTTCTTTCTGTTCACCTAATACAGGTTTACTAAACACAAATACATAAAAATAAGTAATTACATGGCATTTTTCTAGAGTTCCCAGCACATTATATTTTGCTACAGAGGTCTTTTGTTATTATTAATATTTTTTTCCTCAGTAGGTTAGAGAAAGTCTTGAGATTTTCTTTTCTCTTATAGACTAGGAATTGCTGATATTTCATGTTTAGATATTGTTTCTTAAACAGTAACCTTATTATATTTGAGAGCTTTCTTCTTTCACCTAAGACTCTTTTCTTTAACTGTAAAATCAACATAGGATTGTCTTCAACAATTTACATTATTCTCAGTTTATCACTCCCCAAACTTTTAAACGTCTATTTCACTGAAATTTGCTATGGATCTAACTTTACTACCATTAAATGTTAATTGTAAAATAACCCTAACAAGAGGGCAAACTTAATAAAATAGATAGAATTGAATAATTCACTTGGGTTCCTTCAGGAGACACTTATTAAAATGAAAACAACTGGAATTATTATAAATATATAATTTTTGTTCAATCTTCTTTTAAATTTAAAAGAAGAGGAATTGCTAGTTTATGGAAAAAAGATTTGCTGCTGCCTCATTTTCTATATAAATATTAGGAACAGGAGGGTATATTTATTTTAATAATGTTAAAATATAGAAATAGAATATGGGTTCTACCCAATTTCTACTGGTTTCCTGGAATGGGATTTAAACTGTCTAAAAAAATCTTGATTTCATAATAACTATTTTTAAGGGAAATTTAATATTAGCTGGAGATTTTAATTGCCTTTTAGATAACCCAGAATCCAATTCATGCCAAAAATGTATACATTTAATGAGTTATTTTATCATAAAACCAAATTAGCACTAGAAAAATTAAAAATACCCTTGTACTCAAGATCTCCTAAACATCTAAAAATATTACAAAAAGAATTAAGTTTCAAGCTAATATTAATAATATTAAATAAATAAAAAATTCTGTAACAAATAATATTCATAGAGATATTAGAGATATATTAGAAGTTTTTAGTACTTATTATGTATCACTAAATTAAAATGTAACAAATAAAGAAATAGATTTCATATCTTTAATTGATTGTTCCTAAAAAATCAACCCTTTCCAAAAAAATTATTTATTGAAACCTATAATGCTTTAGGAAATAAATACAAAAATAAAAATCATTCACTCTAATAAATCTCCTGGAAATTATGGTATTATTCCAGAATTTTATAAATTATTTTCTCAAAAAATTATACTACTATTACATAATGTTATGGTAGATGTACAAAATCAAGAAAATTTACCTCCATGTTGGAATTATTTGTTGATTAACCCCAATTGTAAAAGAAGCTAAAAATCTACAATTATATTAATCATCTAGATCCATTTCCTTATTAAATATAGATTATAAATTGTTTGTGTTTATCTTAGCAGACAGGTTGAAAACAATTCTAGCTAGTTTAGTTTAGATCACTTTGGTTTTATTTACAAAAGACAATTTCTGATAACAAAATACTTATTACTGTTATAGATTTTATGAATAGTAGGAAATATGACTCCCATTTTATTAGTTTTGACTTTGAAAAACCATTTGATTCTTTAGATTGGATTTTTTTATTCAATGTTTTAATTCAGTTTGATTTTCTTCCTTAGTTTATTTCAATGCCAACATCAAATGAAAACAATAATAAAGAAAGCTAATGTAAAATTGTTCTCTTTCTCCTTTATTATTTGATTGGTTGCGTGAATAACTGATTGATGGATTGATTGATTGATTGACTGATTTACATTTGTTTACCAGGAAAGTCCGAATGGGCTAGAAGTCCATTTTTAGTGGAGGCCCGGGGAGAAAAGCTCCACAGAAATATAAGGAAAAAACAATAAATAGATAGTACAATAGTATACTAATAGTTTATTTACTAATAGTAAGATGCAGAATGCACATCATCTAGTAAGTCTGTACAAAGAAGTATTCAATACAATTTTTTAGTAGATACAGGTTCAAAAAGAAAAACACAATCATTTCAGTAAAGATCACTGTGAGAAAAATAAAATTAGTACTGTGTACTTGTTAAATAATAGTTATGAACAAATGAGATTTCCTTTACACACACACACACACATATATATATATAGATATATATATATATATATATATATATATATATATATATATATATATATAGAGAGAGAGAGAGAGAGGTTCATAGGTGTGTACTAGGCTAATGGCCCTGGAGCATTCACAAGCCATCCCATAGAATGACCCTGGCATTGTGCCATCTGACCTTAGTTCATAGTGCTTCTGTGAAGTAGAGCCCCTGGAGTGATCCCCAGAGTGAATTTTCTATTTCCCATCCACTCATCAAGATTTCTCTTGAAGAGGGCTATTGAGGCACTCAACTTGACATGTATGGGAAGTCTATTCCATAGCATGGGCAGGCTGTGATTTATGAACCTGTCCCTCTAGCTTGTTCTATTGATTGTGGTAATGAGGTTGAGGTCTCTGGAGCATGCAGTGTGGAGGGATTGGGATTGCTTTAGATGTAGCATTTCTAACAGAGCTGGGTCAGACATGGCTTTGCAAGTCAAGCAGAGATTGCCTCTAAGTAGATGATATGAGACAGAGAATATTTGGAGATTTTTTGAGTCTGTCCATATAGGACAAATGTTTAAGGCCTAAGATCCTCTTTGTGAGGTATTTTTGCAGCCTCTGCAGTTGTTGTAGGTGTCTAGTGAGGTACATGCTAAATGGGGCATTGTACTCGATGATTGGCCTAATGAGGGAAGAGTAGAGGGAGACAATGACCTCTTTCTTCCTGGATGCAAAACCCTTAGTAATGAGATGTGCCACATAGAAGAACTTTCTGACCACAGTGGTAATGCGGTGGTCAAAAGAGAGGTTGCTCTCAACCTGTGTTCCCAGATCTCTTATAACTTCTTCTGTGTTCAGTGGGCTACCATCGATGTGGTAATTCATGGGAACCAGGTTCTATTTGGTATGTGTTCATACAGGACATTAGTTTATGATTTGGCAGTCATGCAGCTGTTCTCCAATTGCATGGGTGCTGTGAATTTAGCCACCTCTGTTTTTAGGAACCCAAAGTTAGCTTTGGAGAAGTTTTTCATGGTGGTTACCTTTGCGGGGGGGGGGGGATGTGGATTTCCAAGATGATTAGTTTATGGTTGGATCTAACCAGGGAGGAGTTGACTATTGGTACAGAACAACGGTCACCCATGTTAGTAAAGACCAGGTCAAGGATGTTGCTACCTCTAGTGGGGGTAAGAATGAGCTGGTCCAGGGCAGTGTAATTAATGAATTCCAGGAAACGTTGAGCAAGTGTATTGGTACATGAGTAGTTTTCCCAGTTAATGGTGTGGTAGTTGAAGTCACCCAGTATGAGAGTGTTAAGTTGGACCCTAATATTTTCCAGGGTGCTTAGGAATGTCTTGGGTCATGTTTGGGGACCTATAGCAGGCTACAACCTGAATCGCTGTCTTACCCAATGTTAGCTGCACCTGAAGTATCTCTGATGGTCATGTTGGCCTACCAGTCTGAAGGTGTGCGAATCCTTTATGAATATGGAAACACAACCACCTTTGGAGCTTCGGTCCAAGTTCTGGGGCTGAAAGGTATGGAATCAGTTATAGCCTGGTAGTGCAGGAGTGCTATCTGCTGCCTTGAACCAGGTCTCTGTTACAGCACAAATGTCAATGTTCTCCATTTTATGGAGTGCTTTGAGTGAGTGCATTTTGAGATTTAGACTTCTAGCATTGAGCAGCATGACCCTCAGATTGCATTTGTTTGTAGTTGTTATGGTGGTAGTTTGGTCTTTGGATCACTAGCTAAGAAAGGCACTATAGGGGTGGCAAGAGCCTTGGCCAGTATCCAGAAGCCCAGGGGTGACAGATGCAGGCCATCTTTGCAAAGCATCTAGGTCTGTCAATCATATAATCCCAGGCAGACAGATACTGGATCCCCTTACAATGACACCAGAAACTTAACCAATTGTTGAAATCAATAATTTTCTACTTGTACTGTGGTATTATTCTTGGTGATGGTAGGAGGCTGCTCAGGGCTAGGGTCATACCCGTCTGGGCTACATAATCTGAGAACTCCTCCATGTCTCTTTTCATGTAGTCCAGGGATGTACATTTCAGGTCATTCACACCCATATGTACAATGACAGAGTCATATTTGTACCTGTTGTTGAGGGTCCTGAGGGCATCCATTATGTGGCGGATCCTGGCACCTGGCAGGCAGCTGACTGTTACTTTTTCCTTATTCACCCTAGTGAGTGGGATATCAGTGTGCCTCACTATCGAGTCACCTATGACTAGTGTGTTGAGCATGCTGTTTTGCCTTAGGGGCTTTGATTGAGTGGCACACTGTATAGGAGAATTGTGTGTCTCATGATTAGTGTTGTGTTGTGGTGGTCGAGTGCATTTCTGCCTTGGAGGTCTCTGCTGTTTGTGTAGATTTGTATTGAGAGCCTCCACGAAGATGGGTGTGTGGTTTGTGTTTTTCTGTGAAGGCAGTGCTGGTGTGTGTTCTGGTGGGTGTTCCATGTGGTGTGGTGCAAGTGTTGACCTTCCTCTCTTGACCAGTTATTCCAGTCTTGGCTGCATAGTGCATGGCTTCCAATTTGGATATATAAGTGCATTTTTCTCTTTTTTTTTGAGTAGTAATAACACTGAGGAGAGGAAGAAAATGAGCTAAGGAGTGGACAATGTGTTGAGAGGGTTAGAGATATCTTCTCAGTCAGGTTTGGTGCAGGAGCAATGCCAGATTTGGATAGATGTTCAAACAGTAGTAGTTTGAAATTGGTAGATTCAGGTGTGTCTTGGAGGGTGTGGGGTAGAGAGCTCCATAATTTGTTTTGAGAATAGGGCAAGTGTTGATAGCTTTGTTTACTGTGTGAAAGTTTCTTTCTGCAGATCTTAGACTTTGGGGCATGAGTAGGAAACAACAAATTCCTTCAGGGATGGGGAATTGTCAGGATGGAAGATGATACTGTGTGTGAATTTAAGTTGGTAAAGATGGAGAAGGTTAGGTAGCTCAAGCCAATTTAATTTATGTAGAGTGATACAATGGTGGGTTTGGTGGGGAAGGTTGGCTGCGAAGTGGGCTATTTTTTTATAGCAAGTTTCCAATTTGGTTGACTCTGATCTTTTTAAGTTGGTAAAGAGGGGGAAAGGATATAGGAGTGTATAGAGGAGGAATGTTCTGGATATAACTAGTCTAGTATTGTCAGTGAGGAATGGCTTGCTTCTGTACAGTGAGCCAAGTTTGACGTGAACTTTCTTAATTGTGATGGCTATATGTTGGTCAGATCTGAGTATGTTGTCGATTGACACCCCAAGGAGTTTTGTATGCTCAGCTGGTTGGATGACTGCGTTGTTTGCTGAGAGAATGGTAAAAGGAGGGATAGCCGGTGATTGTTTGTTACTCATAAATAGAATTAACTGTGTCTTTTTGGGGTTGAGGATTATATGTTACTATATCATTAAAAGCTTTTTGGGTTACTATTTGGAGGTATGGTAAGGTGTCTGCTGAGCAGATTAAAGTTGAATTGTCCCCATACTGAACTACTTTAGCATGTGATGTGGATGAGGCTAGATCATTAGAAAAGGTGGTGAAAAGAAGGGGCCCTAGTATGGATCCTTGGGGGACTACAGCTGAGACAAGCAGAAGTAGTGAGCATTTGGATTTCCATCATACTGCTTGTTGTCTGTCAGAAAGATAGCTTAGGAACCAGGAGAAGGAAGTCTTTGATAGGTTTAGTGAGGCAAGAGTATTAAGGCGTTTCTGATGGAAGACAGTGTTGAATGCTTTTGATATGTCTAGGAAGATTGATACTACTTGCTGGTTTGAATTTCTGAGTTGTTGATGGTGTTAGAGAAATTAATTAGGGCTATGGTGGTAGTGTATTTCAGGGGTTCTATGTTTCAGTCTGAAACCATGTTGGGAGGGAGAGATAACATTGTGAGATAGCAGGTATTGTAGTAACTAAGCATGTATACATTCTTCCAGAATTTTGACACAGGGGAAAGGATGACTATGGGTCTGTAATTATTTAATTCTGTTGATATCCCTCCTTTATGTAGGGCATGATATAGGAAATTTTCCATAATTTTGGGACATATTGTTCTGCTATAGACATATTTACCTGAATGGAGATAAGCAGAGCTATGGCATTGGCTGAAAGTTTGAGGTACTTATTGGGGAGCTGATCCCTTTTAAACAATATTGCCGGCTTTGTGCTTAGCTTACTAAACACAGTTTGATCCAGGGCAAAACAATTCCAGTTTTTGTTTAAGATTTTTACAATAGCCTGACTATCCTTATTGTGATGCCCATGCCCTGGCCCAGCAATCAAGGAGCCCCAATCCTCACCACTAGCATCAGTGAGGGGCATCTCATATAGGAGGAAAGGATAACAACTACACACAGTAAAGTGCAATTTTCCTTAAGAGCATACAGATATCACAGTCAGTCTGGGGCTGGTCACTCCCTTGCTCTCCAGGTTCCCAATAAGACTCCCCACTTGCACAGCTATAGGGTCCAGATCTCAGCCTAGTGGGCAAACTAAAACCTCCAGCACCCTCTCTGTCCAACCAGTGCTTTGTGTCCCTGCCCAATTAGCTCACACACACACACACACACACACACACACACACACACACACACACACACACACACACACACACACACACTTTGAGAAGAGTTTATACAACCATACAGACACTACTGGGGAAGGCTGGCACAGGTTCTCCAGCTGTGACCCCTTTTCCCAGACTATACAGTAGTACCCTGCCACCACACACTAATAATTATCAGCTACTCAAAGGCCCTTAAAAGGGTGTTCACTTATTACTGTGCAATATTATTATCCAATTGGTAAGTGTGACTAAGCAGTCAAGGCTTATTAGAGTGACTTGGTACAGGATCACTATATACATGCAATGTACTCTAGAGCTTAAATTATCTCTACATAAAACAGCCACAGTTAAAAGGATTTACAAATATTTAATAATAAATAATTAAAACCGCAAGACAATACTTTCTACTACACAGTGCTAGTCAAGAGTTCAGAGATCACAGAGAAATACTTAAAATAATTCAGTAGTACAGTTCTGACATCACAGAAAAACACTCTAATCTTTCTAGTTTCTAGCTATTTCTAAGAGAAAACACGTCTAAGATAACTTACATATAGAACACAGGCAGTGTGCTGATGAGTTGGATGGTCAAGACAAAAAATGCTTAATGCTGTCTGATTCTCTCTGTTTTTAAAATCACATTCCTGAGTCCCATTACATCATTCTTCACACTTCCCTGGGTTCCCAGGCTAACAGAAACTAAATTTACATTTTTAACATCTCCTTTTGTTATCTTGCAGCTGGTCAAGAAGCAGAGCAATAAAAATCCAGCAATTTAACTCGTGGTTAAAACAATAGAAATAATGTCTTCGTCTAGACTGGCCGGAGCCAACTTTAAAGATCAAAGGCAGTCATAAAATGTTTGACTTAGCCTCCTTACAGCAGAGTACACTGTTGTTACATTTTTTTCAGTTTCACATGTAACCCTATTTTTCCATTTAAGACAACAAGCCTGTGGCTTACATTAATATTTACAAATGACAGAATTATCTATAAAATTCTATCTGGCTAGGCTGGCAGCCTTTACACTTATTAAACACCATTATAAAGGAAAAACTTCCATTTCCAGTTTTTCTTTTTGTCAACTCACCTGTATTATACATATTATTTTAATATCCATATTCAGATAAAGTACTCTGATAATTTAAAATGGGTTTAAATATCCCATTCCTTCTTTTCAATGTTACTTCTTTACTCACATCTCAGAATAGCCTCTTTTCCTAAACATATTCACTGTAAGGTCAATTTCAGCAATAAAATCCATCTCACACAACACTATCTGAGCTGCTCTTTTCAACTGACCTTTTAACACTGATCTCCTTTGGTTGGGTGGATGGCAACTACTATACTCAAGGTATGAGTTGGAAAATGTAGGCTTTCTATAGATTCTAGAATTTAATTTCTGATCAACAGAATCTAAAAATATCTCAACATCCAAGTAATAGATTTTCTGATTATGTGAGGTGTGGGTAAACTCAAGAAACTCAGTAGTGTTGTTAATATAACTTAAAAACTCATCTAATTGTGCTAAAGTTCCAGACCAAACTAAAAACAAATCATCCAAAAACCTTGAATAATATTTAATATAATTTGAATATCTGCTTTTAAAAATGAATTTGGATTCCCAATATGATATAACATAGTTGGCAAAGATGGGGACACATGCTGACCCCATAGCCACACCTACAACCTGCTTAAAATACTGTCCCTCAAAAAAAGACAAAATTATTTTGAAGTATAACTTCCATTAAATTGACAATTAGGTTGATATGATCCTGTTTGTATTTTTTAGTCTCAAACAGTTGTGTTTCAAGCCAACCTAGGCCCACATCATGAGGGTATTGCTGAGAATACATTTTTAATGTCAGTAGTGATAAACAGCATGCCTTCAGAAATTTTACATTGTTCAAACTCGATAAAAAAATCCCAAGAGTCCTTACAAATATATTTTGGTTTCTTTAAAACTTCCTTTAAATAAAAATCAAATAATTTAGCCATGAAGAATGTCTTTGTCCTCTTTACATCATCTATAGGCCTAAATGGGGGTTTACTTAAATCTTTGTGGATTTTAGGAATCCCAAAGATATTAGCTATTACTGAGACCTCAGTTTTTATATAATTATATTCATCTATATTAACCTGCCCCTGAAATAAAATATCATCTAACATATTATCAGTTTTCTTAAAGGTAATGTTAATTTAATTTTTAGAAACCTGAGAGTATGTTCCATCCATAAGTATTATGTTTATGCTGTTACAATAGTCAACCATTTCCATAATAATCATAACATTCCCCTTATCTGGTTTCATTACCCATATTTTTTTTATCATCCACAGCATCAAACAACAAAGCTTTTTCAAAATCAGTCAAGTTGTCCCACCCCAAACTAATTTTTTCATTGATTAATTGTCTAAAGTCCAATTCACATACCCTCTCATACATATGAACCAAATCAGATGTGCAGACAATGCCCCTATATACTTACTATGGGATCTAGACTTAAATTGGGTGATTTTTATTTTACAATACATGGACATTATACATGTCAATTAAAGAATATTGTATATTTAGCAAAATGTTTACATTATCCTGCATTCTACATAGGAATGATGTCTAGGCATCTAAGGGAAAGAATGTATGAACATCTGGTGGACATAAAAAATAAACAAACTAATGCTTTATGTAAACATGTAACTGAATATAAGGAACATGAATTTGGATTTTCCATCATATGGCAGATGGTCCCTGATGTTCAAGGAAATATATTACAAGAACATATGTGAATTAAAATGGCAGTTAAAGTTGAATGCATTTGTATATCCTGGTTTGAATGAATATGCCAGTATTAATTGTTTACTGAGACTTAGGCATATGGAGGGTTAATGTCTTTAATGGTTTCTAATTGATTCAAAAACTTTTATTTGTTCATTGATTGATTGCATATGGAATGCTATTTTAACTAGTATAGTAGGAGAGTTTTTTATTTCTGAAAAAGCCCCTTGTAATGCTGTGGGATAAAAGTGCTTAACTTGGATTGGTACCCAATAAAGAGAGTATTCAATTTGGTGGCTTATTTTGGCTATTTTTTTCTTAACGCAATAACCTTGTGGGATTATGTCTGCATCTCTTATATGGGGTTTTAGCCAAGTTTCTGTTGCTATAAGAATGTCTGGTGAGTATTGTTCAATGACTGCATGAAAGTCAGTGATCTTATTAACTAGGCTTCTAATGTTCATGTTAAGAAAGGTCTGAAGTTTTAATGTGAGGAAAGGGTGGAATGGTAGGCATGATGGTATGTTCTGCAGTATGTGGCCCGAGATTGAGGTGTATGTCACCACTGTTGAGAATCTGTGATAATATACATGCATGTTTGTGTGATAGTTTGGAGAGTAAGTGAAGGTGTTTGCTGAAGTGGTTAGTGGTATTGGTAACATCTACATGTTTGAAGTGGAAGTATGTAATAGGTGTGATTGTATAGTTGGGGGAGATGCCAAGGTAGGAGAGTGAGGAGTAGATAGTATTAGTATAATATAGTGCAGAACTATGGACATGTATCTGTAGGTGAGTGTAGGATGTTAGATAGTATGCAGATAGTAGGGTATAGAGTGTGAGCAGGAGAAAATGCATGGTGTGCATTTTTTTTAAATGTTAGGTTAACTGGATGGTGTGATAAAGAAGATGTAGGAACAGAGTGGTGTTGGTGTAGTGTGCTGGGAGTAGAGTGATTAAGGACAGTTGCAAATAAGTTTTGTGAGGGGAGGGATGAGTGTTACAAATAGTGTATTAGTTAATTGAGGTGTAACTAGTAGAAGGAGGGTGATTGTTGATTGGGGGATGTTAGGGGAGTGGTTAGTGTTTGTATAAGTCCAGGTGATGCAGGGATGTGTGGGAATGGGGGTGAGGTAGGGGAGTGGAGTGAGCCTGAGTGTAGCAAGGGTGAAGTGAGTGGGCAGCCCCCCCCCCCTCAGAGAAGAGTGCAAAGAAAAACAATCATTATGAGAAGTGGAAACCTTGGAGCTGTAAGGTAAGTGTAAGCAAGGAAGAGGTAAAGGCAGAAAGGTAGGAGTATAAGCAGATAGTTGCAGAAACACTACTTTTCTGGCCTTGGTCTGTAAGTGAATAAATAAAGGAAGGCAAATCTATCTGGGGACAAAATATGCAAAGCAAATGGTACTAGCCTTACTTTGCAGGAATTCTAATGGGGAGACATATTTATTTGGGACAAGATACAGCAAGAATATTGTTAGCTGCACAACCTAGTGGCAAGAAATAAAGCTATAGTTGCTTGGTTTGGGGTGTGGGGCCTTGCAGTGTTTACTCTGTCCAAAATAATGTTTAAAAATAACTAGTAAAAGTACCAAATTTGGTATAAAAATAAATGTAAACATCAAGTCACAATGTTTAAAACATAACTATTAAAGGACCAGATTTGCTGATAATAAGAACTGCAAACATCCAGTCATCTATGCAAATGTGTCTGGTGGCTGTCCTTATTAAAAAGTGTTATTCTTGCTTTACAATAATTGTAGGGAGAAATCAGACCTTAGCAGTGGTTTTATTTGGCAATGTTGCAGTTGCTGGGGGGGGGGGTGTCTGAGCTACAGTGATACAGGTAGACTAAGTGTTCTATGCAGGCTTGTCTGTTGGGAGTCCTTATTAAAAAAGTATTATTCTTTTAGCTATATTGAAATTTCCACAATTTTAATTAACTCTAACTCAGTGATTCAGGGTTTGGAGATTAATCAAGAATATAGTTCAAAATTATGTTATGTATTATAATATCTTATAAACACTGCACAGTTCTAATGAAACACTATAACAACTGAAGTTTATTATAGAACAATTTCAAACAATTTCAAAGTTAAACTTTAATTCTAAATCAAATTACCTTTTTATTAATAAGAAATGCTCATTGAATCCAGATCATCATATAATCATATATACTCTAGCAATCTACTTTATTTAGAAATTCACTTATAAAAATACTGAAGAAACTTTATATTTTAATTATGAAGAAATCATATCTTCATTGACTCATTTCATTAACTCTTGGAAGAAAATTATCATTTCATTCAAGGATAGTTTACAGCTAATTAAAATATTATTTCTGAATATTGTATGCATTACTCAATCTCTTATATTGCCACCTAAGGAAAATCAAATTAAAGGAATAAATAAGTTATTTCTAAATTTCCTGTGTTATCCAAATAAACCTAGATTAAATTTATATAATGATTTTAGACATTGGAATTCTGGAGATATACATTTTCTGAGTATAGATAATTGTGCAAAAGTAAACATTTTTTTAAAACCATCTTTAATTGGCTAGACAACAATTATACTACAAACTGGAAAAATGTAAATTATTACTTGCTTAATATGAATAAACTGAAATTCTCAAATATCAGCAATCATAAATTATATCACCCCTTTTGGATATTTATTTGCAATTATATACAATTTGGTATCTACCCTACTACAAAATCAAATTATATCAATCTACTTTTAAAGAATTAAAACAGTAATATCAAACAATTCAAATTATGGATTTCAATGTGAGTAATTTACCAGTCCAGGTGCTCTATAAATGGGAAAGTCAACAAGTTTATTGCTGGTGCCAATGTTTTGAGAGATATAAAACTGAATCTTTTGAATCTTCATGCTTAGAATTTAACATTAATTTTTGAGACTTATCTCATTTGCAATTAGTTATTACATCAATTTATACTAAATTCTCTCACTTATGTAATTCTTTGTGTAAGGACATTCCAACGTTGATTAAAATTTTAAATGACATTATATACAATGATCAAAAAATAGTAACTTGATCTGTAGATTACATACAAGCATAGCAGAAGACATTAGTATTTTAAATTACAAATTCTATAATTTCAATACAAAAGAGCTATTAAAAGCACATTTTGGTCTCACTACCAATCATTAGTGGACCGGAGTTCCGCTGTGGCAACCCCTAACCGGGAAAAGCTGAAAGACACAAACAATAAACATGGAAATTTATACATAGAGCTTTTTGAAGTCCTGTTAGAGTTGATAAAATTAAAAATGTAAACTGAAATTCAATGCTGGAGATGGAAAAATGTTGTAATACTAATTGGTCACATATATTCTATAACAGTTTTATGCTGTATAATTTTTAGGAAAAGATTCAAGATTTTCTCAAAGCTTTATTGTCTGATTCTTTCACCCTAACAAAAGAAATAATATTATTTTAATGTTTTAAACATACAAAGTCCGAAAATACTTTTTTTTCTATTTAATCTGGACAATTCTTGCTGTGGTTAGAAAAATCATCACAAGAAAGTGAAATACATTTTTAACACCACAATTTGAAGAATGTCTTTTCTTCTAGAGGGGACACTGGTGTTAAAGAAAAATAAGCTAAGACAATTAGAATCTTTCCTAACAACCTCAAAGACAATCCCTGGCTGAAAGTATTAACGCTCATTAAAACTTTCTCATCTTAGATCTGCTTATTTTAATTGTTAGGCAATCTGT
The DNA here is from genome assembly GCF_019279795.1 of Protopterus annectens. Classification (NCBI taxonomy): domain Eukaryota; kingdom Metazoa; phylum Chordata; order Ceratodontiformes; family Protopteridae; genus Protopterus; species Protopterus annectens. The sequence goes on from NC_056730.1 coordinate 737,281,449, forward strand.
ACATATTGTTAATAGTTTGTTTTGTATTTTTTATTTTGCAGTATATAATGCTATGTTAAAATGGGAAAAATGCTCTTAATTATTTTAGTATTTTCTATCATGTTTTTTAGAATATTTTGAGAAAAGAAAGTGTTGCATATTTCATAGCTCAATGAACACTGCCATGGTCACTGCTGTCTTTATCACACAATTTTGAGGCGAATATCATATCAGTGAGAGTATTTAGCCAATTTGTGGTAAATGACTCTGAATTACATTTTTTTCCTCAATGTGCACTTGACCAGCACTGTACAACAAGGCCCATACTTTATCATGATTAAACATGAGTAGCTTAGAAACACAGTGCACATGTGTGGGAAGGTCACTCGCCCCAGTAGGTATATATATTTAACATGTTCATGTTACCTATATAGACACTAAAGTTGTGGTGCACAATGTGGGTGATCCAGGCTAAACATAATAATGTCATAGTTGTAATCATACCCAAGTACCATTCTATGCCTCCATGAAGTTATTCACAGTTCTATGATGGCATAGTGACCCACCACACTGTCTTATTGCCCACTGTTGCACATCACATGATGGCATGAGTGTGCGCTAAAATGAAGGCACTACCATATTCAGCTGGGCTGTGACAGGTGAAATGATAATGACTTCCAAATGTACTGGGGTGTGACAGGGCTCCCAGGTGGTGTTCTAAGGAGAGTAGAATACTTTCATACATAATTTACAGAGACCTCTGGGATCATTTGTGGGTTACTTCTTATGAGGGTCACCAATATAAGGTGGTAGGCTGGCTGGTACAGACTTGCCTGGACAGTAACTGTTGTAACTGGCATTCCCTTCTGTGATGAGCAATGCAGATACCATGACAGTGATTTCAGGAGGTGCCATCTTGACCTACTGTACCAATGTGAAAGAGCAGTCAGAGAAAGGTTTCTCAAGTTCTAAAGTATAATGCACTGTTCCTGTTTAGTTACCCCCACTCAGCTACCCACCCACTTAGGAGTGCTGTGGTGCCTTTCCCTCACAGTCAGCCATTTAGAGCATTCTACTTAAAGTGTTTTCAAAAATGTTGTGATGCTACTGATGCAGTACTTTGCTGTATTCAATTATTGATACATCTCTGACACATAGAGTCACACCCTACTTTCTGATATCCCTTTGCATATTTTGTCTGCTCTTGCTTATAGATCTAGACCATGAAAATTGGACAAAACAGACCATTGTTCCCCTTAGGAAAAGGACATTTATCAACTCCAGAGGTTACTCTGGAATATTTTCAATCAGTACTCATGAGATATTCATGCACTCTCTGCAGTAGAATTAAACTCAGCTTGGCATTTTTCAAGGAATACAGAAATAAACCTACTTTCACACCTTATAGAAATACTTAATGTCTTTTGCTGACTTAAATCCAAATCCTGGCCAGTCATGTACACTAACTATCTGCTACCCTAATCTAGTTCTCTTTAACCCTGCTGATTTCATATGGGCTAATGTACAATATTAATGCTCACACTCCTAAATGTCAGAAGGATGTGTATCAGGATAGATGGAGTATACAATGTTATGTTTATGATTAGGGGGATTATTTAATGGGCCTCAGCTATGCAATTTATTATTCTGATGAAGTTCTTGTGAACAAAAACATATTTGGAGTGTTATCAGCATTTTGGTGTTTTGCTTGTCTTTATTTTGTGACATTAAACCTTGGAAGAATTTGTGGACCTGAGTGCTTCCTTCCAGCCTTTCTACTTCTGTTCTTGGTGGCTACTGTGGCTGGAATCCCCATTTTTTACTACTTTGGTTGCATGTACAAAGATTCTTTACCATTAACTATATAGTGTCTAGTAGGTTTACTGCTTGTCATCATAACAGTTTTGAACCCAGAAATAACAAGACCAGAAGATTGCAAGCCAAGAATGTTGAGGATCGTAGGAATGAAAATGTTGAATATAGAATCTCCTGTCCAGTGTGGACACATAAACAAGTGCTAACATGGCTCCTGAAGAGGGGCAAATCTGATTCTTCACTCCTGTGGTCCTTTACATTCTTGGCTTGTGTTATTCTGGTCTCATTATTTCTGGATTCAAAATTAAGATCACAAATACAATAGTACACTGTATAGTATATAAAGACACTCTAATGTGAAATATAAGAATGTGCTCTCCTTTCTGACCATCTGCTATTATTTGTAAAGGCCAGTGTTCTGATTTTTAATGCTCAGAGGTTAGGAGGTATTGATACTACCTGCATTATTCTACCTTTAAGTGACAAAAGTAGGGGAACTTATAAATGTAGGCAATGTAGCTTCTGCAAATTTGTACTTGAAGGACCCCATGTAGACATGAGGCAGCTAAACAACACCATTCCTATTGTATATTACTAAGCATAATTCTGCAGTTGTTACATATATTGCAGTATGTTCCACTTGTATTTGTTTTAATATAGGAAGGACTGCCAATAACTTTTCTAAGGGAATAGAAAACATGCTTTTGCAATTAAAAGTAAAATTGAATATAATGCTTTATATAAAAATATTAAGGATGGTTCAGGATATAAGAAGTTTTATTTTAGTGTTATAGATCATGTTTTGAGATATTATAGAGAAAATACTCTTAAGAATGCCCTGGGAACTATAGAAACAGTATGGCAGTTTTGATTGCAGGCTGATAAGTTTCCTGGGCTAAATGAGACCATTAACATCAAATATTTTTATCTAAAATGCTGGACAGAAGGTGAAACGTTGTTATTATATAACATATTATGTAGGATTTACTGTATTTTGTGGAATGTACAGTTTTTGTTCCTAACATGTGATTCATGTCATGTGACAAATGATTTGTTTAAGCAGGAGACATATTGTTTCATTATTCTGAGGAAGTCCATTGGCCTTAATGGATGAAAGCACTAAATTAAATTGATTACATTTTCTTGGTGTGTGTGTAAATACTTTTTTGTTTTTGTTCTTGGTTACCAGTTGCAAAGACCCTTTGTCTCATAAAGAAAGCATTCTGGAGTGGGCACTTTGTTCAACTTCAGCAAATATCACTATTACTGAAACACTAAGTCCCCATGATTATCTTTCATTATTGCTTATCTATGGACACACAAAGATTCTTTGATAAATCTGTCACATCTCAATTTTTTATGGTTTCTATAATGAAACTTATCTTCAAATTCTGACTAATATTTTGTTGTCCTTCACTGACCATGTTGTAGTTTTTGCTGAAGCAGTATTTCAGATTAGTCAATTAATACTGAATGTGGTTTCTCATAAAGCATGTTAAACATATCAAGCACAAAGTACCCATTAGCTCTTTAGTTGTCTTCTGAAATAAAAAAAGATACTTCTTATAGATTCTGGCTGTAAGAATTTTCTTGCTGACTCAGCTCTACTATCTTGTAAAACCATAAAGAGAAGAACATTATCACTAAGATACACATAGAACCATCACATTCATCTACTTCCTGAACCATCAATGGCTCCTTGATAACCAGAGGTGATTGAAATGTGTCTGCCCTAGAAAGGATCATGCCTTCTAGCTTATCAGTGGGAGTGGTAAGCACTAGGTAGCCTATCTACCACAAGAGGAGTAGTTTCTGGCCCAGAAATTGTAGTTTATTGGCCATTTGGACAGTTTTTTAATCTCTTTCAACCTTCTGGTTTAAAAGCCCGCTTTTGTGCTTGTTTCCCGCCTTTCCTGTAACTAGCCTAGTCCAGGTACAGATTTTCTGTATCCAAGACTGTTTGTAAGCTTCTGAGTGGTGCCAGAGTCTGCTCTTCAATTTTTCCATTAGATCTGCTAGTTCTCTCCTCTCCTGCACTTTAACTAGCTTATTAGTTTAGCACTTTACCAGACTTCTTGTAGCAAATATTGTAGCACACAAAAGTGCTGCCAGCACTAAATGTTCTACAAGGAAACAGCTCCAGTACTTATTATTAATTCCCACCCCTCCAGACATGTCTAAAGGTCGAGTTAACTGTGCTTTTTCCTATTAACCCGGTGAACTTGTGCATTATGTGGCAATGTAGCAACTGCCTCATGTACACCAACAACCCTCTCCTCTTACCTCCCAACAATCAGACTTGTGAGAGAAGCACTTATATATCCAAATTGGAAGCCACACACTCTCTAGCCAAGACTGGAATAGCTAGTCAAGAGAATAAGGTCAACACTTGAACCACACCACATGGAACACATAGCCCTCCAGAAAACACACAAGCACTGCCTTCACATAAAAACACAAACCACACACCCACCTTCGTGGAGACTCTCAATAAAAGTCTACCCAAACATCAGAGACCTCCAAGGCAGAAACGCACTCGACCACCACAGCACAACTCTAATCATGAGACACATAACTCTCCTAAACAGTGCCACTCAACCAAAGCACCTAAGGGAAAAACAGCATGCCCAACACACTAGTCTTAGGTGACTCAATAGTGAGGCACACTGATGTCCCACTCACTAGGTTGAATAACGAGAAAGTAACAGTCAGCTGCCTGTCAGGTGCTAGGATCCACCAAATAACACACGCACTCAGGTCCCGCAACAACAGGTACAAATATGTCTCTGTCATTGTACATGTGGGTGTGAATGACCTGAGACATAGCTCCCTGGACTACATGAAAAGAGACATGGAGGAGCTCTCGGATTATGTAGCCCAGGCAGGTATGACCCTAGCCCTGAGCAGCATCCTACCATCACCAAGAATGATACCACAGTGCCAGCAGAAAATGATTGATTTGAACAATTGGCTAAGGTTTTGGTGTCATTCCAAGGGGATCCAGTATCTGTCTGCCTGGGATGACATGCTTGATAGACCTCAATGCTTTGCCAGAGATGACCTACATCTGTCACCCCTGGGCTTCCAGATACTGGCCAAGGCTCTTGATGCCCCTATAGTGGCTTTTTTAGGTGGTGTTCCAAAGCCCAAATTACCACCATAACAGCTATAAACAAATGCAGCCTCATGGTCATGCTGCTCAACACTAGAAGTCTAAATCTGAAAATGCATTAATTCGAAGCACCCCTTAAAATGGAGAACATCGACATTCATGCTGAAAAAGAGACCTGGTTCAATGCAGCAGAAAGCACCCCTGCACTAAAATGCTATAAATCATTCCACACCTTTTGGCCCCAGAACTTGGAGACTGAAGCTCCAAAGGTGGTGATGTTTCCATATTCATAAAGGATGCGCATACCTCCAGACTGGTAGCTCAACAAAACAAATCAGAGATACCTCAGGTGTAGTTAACATTGGGTAAGACAGCGATTCAGGTCATAGTCTGCTATAGGTCCCCAACCATGTCCCAAGACTCGCACTCCACATTCCTAAGCACCCTGGAGAATATTATGGTCCAACCTAACACTACTGGGCGACTTCAACTACCCCTCCATTAACTGGGAAAACTACTCATGTACCAATACACTTGCCCAATGTTTCCTGGAATTCATTAATTCCAATGCCCTGGACCAGCTCGTTCTTACCCCCAGTAGAGGTAGCAACACCCTTGATCTGGTCATTACTAACATGGGCGTCCGTTGCTCTACACCAGTAGTCAACTCCTCCATGGTTAGATCTGACCACAAACTAATCACCTTGGAACCCTTGGAACGAACACATACACAAATGCATGGATCTCCCCATGCAAAAAAGAACCAAGAAGCTCTCCTCCAAAAAAAGGAACCCAATCTGGTGGGCCTCTACCATAAACAAACTATACAACAGAAGGAGGAAACTGATGCAGAATAAGGTAAAGTCCCAAGACTGGAAAAACTCCCTTATCTGCCTCTACAGAAAGTTGAGATCCCTCATCAAATCCTCTAAAGCTAGCTATGAAAACAGAATTGCAGCAGATAGTAAAGACAACCACAAGGCCTTCTATAGTTATGTAAAGAAACTCCATGGCAATACCCAGATTTACTCTGAGTTACTGCACAATGGTACCTCTTATACCGAGCCAACAGATATTGCCAATATACTGGCTGACAGATTCAGTGCCACCTTTACCCCTCTCCCCCACAAAGGACCAATCACAATACCAATAGATTGCCAGGCACCCAGTATTACTGCTGCACAGGTTAAAACAGCACTGTCCAAGGCCAAGAATACAGCTTCTATGGGACCTGACAATATCCCTGGCTGTGTTCTACATGAACTACAGAGTGAACTGACACCTCACCTGTGTGCCCTGTTCAATCACAGCTTCACCTCAGGCTTTGTGCCTGCCAAATGGTGCACTGCTACAGTCATCCCTCTCCACAAAGGAGGAGTGACTACAGACTATGGGAGCTATCGCCCCATTAGCCTGACGAGTCTGATATGCAAAGCTATGGAGTGCATCATCATGGACCTAATAAATAAGGATATAGTGAATCTCCAAACTCTGGATCCCACACAGTTTGGTTTTGTGAAGGGTAGAGCATGCCTGCTCAACTTGGGCAACTTCTTTGAGTCAGTCTCCAGAGCTGTGGATGAAGACAAGGTGGTTCAAACAGCCTACCTTGATCTGGCCAAGGCCTTTGTTACCATTTCCCACACAAGAATCAAAGAAAAACTCACTAAGCTAGTTATCAAACCCTATATCACGAGGTGGGTTGCAAATTGACTCACATATAGAACCCACACTGTGAAAGTAGCTGACTCCAAGTCAGACTGCTGACCAGTCATTAGTGGAGTCCCACAGGGTTTGGTCCTGGGTCATCTCTTGTTTGGTATCTACTTCTCTGAAGTCCAGGCCAACATGAAGGGACTCTGGCTGACAAAGTTCACAGACAATTGCAAGTTGGGAGCTTTTATTAACTCAAGTAATGTTGACATCCTACAGAAAGCCCTCACTGAGACTGACTCGTGTCAGAACCATGGCCTTAAGCTCAATGCCAAAAAATGTGTTGTCATCCCCTTTGGGAAAATCCTGGTTCCCATGAATTACCACATCGATGGTAGCCCACTGAACACAGAAGAAGTTATAAGAGATCTGGGAATACAGGTTGACAGCAACCTCTCTTTTGACCACCACATTGCCACTGTGGTCAGAAAGTCCTTCTGTATGGCACATCTCATTACTAAGGGTTTTGCATCCAGGAAGAAAGAGGTCATTGTCTCCCTCTACTCTTCCCTCATTAGGCCAGTCATTGAGTATAGTGCCCCATTTGGCATGTACCTCACTAGACACCTGCAACAACTGAAGACGCCGCAAAAGTACCTCACAAGGAGGATTCTAGGCCTTAAACACTTGTCCTATACGGACAGACTCAAAAAACTCCCAACTATTCTCTGTCTCATATCACCTACTTAGAGGCGATCTGTGCTCGACTTACAAAGCCATGTCTGACCCAGCTCTGTTAGAAATGCTACATCTAAAGAAATCCCAAACTCTCTGCACCACACGCTCCAGAGACCTCAACCTCATTACCACAATCAACACAACATGCTGGAGGGACAGGCTCATAACCCAGAGACTGCCCATGCTATGGAATAGACTTTCCAAACATGTCAAACAGAGCACCTCACTGGCCCTCTTCAACAGAAATCTTGATGAGTGGATGGGAAATAGAAAATTCATCTGGTGGTCACTCCAGTGGCTCTACTCGACAGAGGCACTGGGAAATATGGTCAGGCGGCACGATGCCAGGGGAATCCTGTGGGCTAGGCTTGTAAAGGCTCCAGGGCCATTAGCCTAGTACACACCTATGAACCTATGTATCTTTGTTTTCTGCAAAATTTACTCTATTTGCAAACCAATTCAAGTCTCTCTTTCTTAACACTCTCCCTGACAGCTTACCGTATTTTTCGGACCATAAGACACACTTTTTTCCCCCCCGAAAGTGGGGAGGGGAATTAGGGTGCACCTTATGGTCCGATTGCTGTCCATCGGGCATCAAGAAAGAGGTCACTTACCGATGTCTTCAGTGTGCCAGCCGAGGAAAGCACGCAGGGTTCAGTGTGTCCGCGGGAACAGGAAGAGGCGTGGGCGGTATTGCTGAAATCCCTTCTCACACAGAGCTTAGTCTCCGCCCCCGCTATCGCGCTGATCTGAGCTGAATGCTGATCTTAGCCTGCCGGGTAAGCAGGTGCATGTCAGCTTGCTGCAGAGAGCGAGGCAGGGTGAGTGCAGTAAAATGTGTAGCAATAAGGAAGCTCTGGCTACCATTTGTCCCTCCCTGACTCCAGAGGGGCCACATTGCTATGCAGAAATCATTACTGGGCATATGGAAGAAGACAGTTGGCAGCAGATCTCTTTATGATGTGCCACAGTATAAATACAAGGCACCCCATAAAACTACAACAGCAGTTATATCATGACTGATTAATTTCAATAGAAGGCAGTTTTATTTGATTTTCTTTGATCCCTCAAAAATTTAAATGCATTCCACCATGTCTAAAGTTTAGCAAGACTTATATTTCTCTCCCTTCCCCACTTTTGAAGTTGTTGCTTCCATCAGCACCTGTCCCTGTCTTCTTGCCTCTCAATACAGATGTGGGAACACACAGCTAATTGGAGACCATCATAAAGGGTGCAGGAGGGGATCAAACCCAAGAACTCAACACAAGGATGGTTGGGAGACCCTCATGAAGGGCTCAGTAGGTGTTCAGACCCAGAAATTGTAGGCTGCCCCTTTAAATTATACTCATGCACACACACACACATATGAATCATACACATATACAGACACATGTGTATTGCCAAACGGTATAACAACTGACGGTTCTTTCATTACTGTATTTTCCTCTGAAAAACAAAGATTCTCTAACGGTACAAAATGTCAAAGATGAAAAGATTAGCCTATAAAATTCCGTTTAAATTGGAGGTAGTGCAATACGCAAAAGAACATGGAAACAGAGCAGCAGCGAGACATTTTGGGCCACCTCCAACTGAAAAAATGATAAGAGAGTGGAGGAAACAGGAGGATCAGCTGCAAAAACTTGATAAAACTAAGCACACTTTTCGTGGGCATGCTGCACAATGGCCACAGTTAGAAATGGACATGAAAGAATGGATCACATGTCACCAGAATAATGGCTTTTCAGTTTCTACAAAAATGATCATCTATGAAGCCAAACGCATTGCTGTAGAGAAAGGCCTTAAGGATTTTACTGGCTCACCAGCATGGTGCTACAGATTTATGAGAAGAAGCGGCCTTGCTATGCACACCAAAACTAGAATTGCACAAAAAACGCCACAAGAATATGAATCGAAGATTCTGTCTTTTTATAAATTTGTAATTGATGCTAGGAAAAGAAATGATTTTCCAATGGACCAGATTGGGAATATGGATGAAGTCCCGCTAACCTTCGATGTGCCATCTAATAAGACGGTTGACCTCAAAGGTGCCAAAACAATAACCGTGAAAACCGCAGGACATGAGAAAACACATTACACTGCTGTGTTGTCCTGCTGTGCTGATGGCACCAAATTGCCACCGATGCTAATTTTCAAAAGGAAAACCTTTCCAAAAGATGTTATTCCATGTGGAGTTGTTGTGCATGTTCATGAAAAAGGATGGATGGACGAAAATGGAATGAAAGTATGGATTGAAAAAGTGTGGTCCAAACATCCTGGAGGGCTTCTGAAAAAATCTGCTTTATTAGTGCTTGACCAGTTCAGAGCACATATTAGCGAAACAACAAAAAACAGATTTAAAGAGGTGAAGACTCATCTAGCTGTAATTCCTGGCGGTCTTACCAGCCAGTTGCAACCTCTCGATGTTTCAATCAACAAACCATTTAAAGTCTTTATGAGAGAAGAGTGGAACAAATGCATGGCTGCTGGGAATCATGATCGGACTCCAACAGGATGAATGAAGAGGCACACTATCACTCAAGTTTGTGAATGGGTTAAAACATCATGGCAGTCAGTGAAGGAGGAAATCGTTGTATGATCATTCAAAAAATGTGGCATTAGCAATGCCTTAGATGGAACTGAAGATAATATCATATATGAAGATAGTGAAGAAAGTGATACAAGTGATTGTCAGCAACTGAGCTTCCTAAATTCTGACACTAGCGATGATGAGTTTTTGGGGTTTCCAGAAAACTAGAAACGTGCTTGAGTCTCTAGGTCTTTCCTCCTGTTGAGTTAACACTGTTTAATATTACCGTATTTTGTTATAATTTAATAAA